>NC_092860.1:115086326-115089804 GCF_032062135.1 Pyxicephalus adspersus | reverse complement strand
TTGTTTGGACTAACTGTATATGCGTTTTAAAAATCTTACCTGTTAAAAAGGCAACTTTTAAAAATGAAGCTCTTTTAATCTGAAACATACCATATACTTGAAATGTTTTTTCTTCTTTTACTTATTGTGTTGAGCAAAACACTGCTATGTCTAATACGTCCAGCCAGGACACTATCTGCATGCAGTTTGCAGGTTCTCCCTGTGTCTGCGTCGGTTTCCTCCGGGTACTCCAGTTTCCTCCCACATTCCAAAAACATGCAGTTAGGTTAATTGGCTTCCGTTAAAAATTGACCTTAGACTGTGTTAATGACATATGACTATTGTAGGGACGTTAGATTGTGAGCTCCTATGAGGGACAGTTAGTGATATGACTATGGACTTTGTACAGCTCTGCGTAATATGATGGCGCTATATAAATACTGTGTAATAATAATAATAATAATACATATGAGGGTGGTAGCCTTAGCAGCACACATAACTAAAATGGGGTTTGTGAGCAGGAGAGGCCACATTACAAAGGGTTTTGTGTCAAATTAGGAACAGAAAATGTGTATATGAAGATACTGTACTTAAAGTTAGCTGTTATCAGTAGCCTAGAAAAGCTGACATTTGACAGCCAAGATAATTCCTTAGGAACATTGCTATTCACAAATATCCTTTTTTTTTATCTGTGCAGAAGCAGCATTTGTTTAGCTATCTTAGTAATTGTGATATATTGTCACAAAGATATGTCACCAGGCAGGCCCATAAAAATTTGCCTTCTGCTCTTGTTTGTTTTTATGTTGTAGTCAAAGTGGTGGGGGGCATGGTAATTTATTACAGTTTTTACTGTATTAGATTATATTTGAAGAACTTTAAACAATGGCGGATTAAAAGCACACAGAAGATAATGATTACAAATTTAAAAAACAATGAGCTCACACTGAGTCCGCTCCTCCAATGGTATTTGGAGAAGCAGACTCAGGGCATGAGGATAGGACACAGCCATTTATTCCAAAACAATGTTGTATATTGAACTCAGCTTTTTCAGCATACTGGAAGCTCAGACTTTGCTGTACCTCAGCAGTATGGCAACAATACATGCAAGTTCTAGCACCAAACCTCTAAGTCTAAGCTGTCATTTAGGTTATTAGTCACAAACTTGGGGTTTGTGGCCTCTGCTACATAGGTGCTTAACTTAAAAACTCTATTGTCTTAGCACACCTGAGTACTCACTTTTGCTCAGGTTACTCAGGCCTCCCTTTAGGCCTCTACTCAGGTCTCACCTCAGTCCTGGATTTTTACCATAAGTCACACCTGGCCTCAGGCTCCAACCTGAGACAAGTTTATTACAAATTGTTGGACAAAATCATTTCAATAGTCTTTTTTATGTTATTTTTAATTGCTTTAAAATGCTTAGAATACATAATAGTACATTTATTTATTATGATTTGATTTTTATTCAAATTTGGTTTCAAACAGGTGTTTAGTATTATTGCTAGAATATTTTTATAACATTGGGAGCACATAGAGAATATGAATCATGTCGGACTTGTGCCAATATTTTTTCTTATAATCAGATTATCTAACCCTTCCAATTAACTGTTTTATTAAGATTCAACCTACGACAGTAAAACAATGACTGTTTGGATGAAGCTTTAGGGATGGGTGTTGAAAAAAAGGCTTCCTTGTATTATTTCCATGAAGTTTCCTGCGTTCTTTATCATTGATAATTATGTTGGGAGGGTGCCTGCAGCAACAAAGATTACTTTATCAAACATCATGCTGGATTGTTTCCTGCCAGGTTCAGTTGGGCTCCACACATTACATAATTTGTTACAGTTTTCAGATATAAAGTGATTACTACTGAAAACCGCGACTGTATTAAAAATCAGTGTAAACTGAACTCCTGTGTCCTGTTCCAATGGAACAAATTTTTCAAACTCCGCACTAGTTAGTATGATTAGCAGGCATGGGCAAACTAACAAAAAGTGACCCTTGTTCACAATAACTGGTTTGCTTACTATTATTTCTAGATCCATCAGGTAAAGTGAAGCTTGGAGCCAGGTGAAGGACGGACCAGGCTGGGGGTTCTGGGGATTGGGGTATGGATAGTGATAAGTAGAGAAAAAGAGTAAGGAAGGGAGGTTAAGTTGGGGGCCAGATTATGATTGGTGGACTGGAAGACAGGGAGGAGAAATATTCAAGCAGGCTCTGGAACAAGAAGAGGAGGGCATAGTAGGGTCAGACAGTAGTGGAGTGATTTTCCCACCCATTCCCTTATGGAGTTAGAGAAAAGGGGGTGTAGGGGGGGAGGCCTTCACGGTCCGTGGGAGCAGTAATCTTGGTATTCTTGTCATAGGAATATAGGGGGGGAGTTGTTGGGTGTCTCCTTATTGGTAATGTGTAAGAGGTTGATGAACTTATATAGCAGTGGGGGGCAGCTAGAATGATTTACATTGCTGGGCTGTTGATTGGTGGTTTTAAACAAAATAATTTATTATGCAGCTGACCCCAAGTGGTATAGTGGATGTGATAAATGCCTTTGAGGACCTGCAACTCTATTGGCATTGTGAAGTTTGTGAATACAAAGCTTTGTTATATTATGTCAAATGGTGTGAGTAAATAATTGTATTTGGTAACATGTTGTAATAAATGGCTGTTTGGCCAATGGAGCCACTTTAAAGTGGGACATTAAAGTGGGGTAGTGTAGGGTCAAATATCATGTGTGGAGGGACAGCAGTCATTTTTAGTATGGAAATATTTTTCACTTCCTTCCAGAACTGGCTTGGCTTCTTTAAATGATCTAGCATAGGATATTTATTTCATGTTGATTTCATGGATAATGAAGTAAAATGTAAATGTCTATGGCACTTTTACTTACCTTGTCCCTTGCTACTGCATGTTTCCTTGTTGCCTTTAACTTGGTCTATTAGAGCCCAAGGACCTGCTTAAACACAGAACCTGCTTAAAACCTAGGGTAAAAAACAAAAGAGGGTCACCTCTGATGCCAAGGAAGTGAGAGTTAATACATACAGGAAATACAATACATATAGGTATAGTTGGTATAGTTCCATGGATAAAAAGTGCATTTAAACCTTGTAGTGTATGGGTAGCCCCACTCCAAGGGTAGTTTTCCTATTTAAACAGTACTCAGCCTTGGTCAGTACAGAACATGAAATGCATTTTAATAAAGGAATGTATATACTTCCCCCTGTGTCTAGTTCTAGTGAATTTTAATAATTCAAGTAGGACACTTGTGGCTAACATCCCCTAAAATGTCATGACTGTTACACATAACTGTATGTTTCCCTTACCTTTACTCCAATAGCCGGCTGGTTAATTTGAGCAACTAATTTTAAGTGTACTAGGGGAGCTTAGGGTAAAATCAGTTTATTTCTAAGTACAAAAACACTACTATTTCGGATATAAGACCTGATTCTACCGTGTTTCCCCGAAAATAAGACAGTGTCTTATATTTATTTTACCTCTGAAAATC
>NC_092860.1:115036819-115085667 GCF_032062135.1 Pyxicephalus adspersus | reverse complement strand
GGGAAACACGGTAGTAGTAGCATACAGATTTGCAGTGCTACAATTAAACAGTAAGAGAGCCAGTGTTGCCACACTGCCTCCAACATTAAGAGGATAAGGTAAAACATTTTAATTGTTTATCTGCTTTTATGTTACAAAAAGTGTATTCCCTTATTCCCTTATCTTTAGTTACATTCATAATTAAAGTAGCTTTATTTACTTATTCATATACAGGCTAGGCACCCTGTTAGTTTCAGAGTTATTATACTTTTGTTACTTCTTCCAAAGTATAAACATTCTCTGTTTAAAAATATGTTTATTCCAATAGCTTAAGGAAGCAATAACTTGAGGAAGCGTGCTGATTTAGACCAAGGACTAAATGGCTTGCTACATTTTGGAGTGCGTGGTACCATAACAAAATGATATACCTTTCAATGAGAAAAAGTATAAATCAAGAAGTAATTGAAGGAGTAACAAGGCAGAGATTTAGATCATCTGAAAGACATAGTTTTATGACTGTAGATAGGAGGTACATGTAGCTTGAAAAGATTACATTGAAAAATAATATAGAAAACCAGCTAAACATAACAGGCCTATGCAGTGTTCTTAGGTTGAAAATCAGGAAATATTAAGGAAATATAAGTATGGGGAATCACATGCACACAGTATATAGACAATTACATAAATCAAATAAGACACTGTCACTTTAATAAATGAATCCAAACAGATGTCATAAATTCATGAAAATGTAATTTAGTAATTTTATATTATTTAATTTGATTCTGGCGTGGAAAATAAACTAGTTCCTGGCTCTCCGTCAAACCTTGATTACTGCATTCTTAAGCACAATGCATCGGATAAGGAGTAGATATCCGTCTTTTGGCCAGTCAGTTTATGAGTGGTACCTTTCCAGCTATGGAAACAAATGGTGCATGTCTAAACTCAGCTGCAGCACGTCATACAAAGTTATCAGTTTTAGGTTGCTCTTGTGTTCTATTGGTTTATTCACAACATTGATTGTAACGTCCTGTTATGGATAAATCACACATTTTATTTCACAAACACAGCTACCAACCCAAGGGAAAATAAAGGGAGCTCACCTTGGATTTTATTCTTCTTTAGGTCATCATACTGTATTTACTAAATCTATGTCTTTTTTCCTAGTTACTTTCTGTGTTATCCTCCAATGAACATGTACAGTCCTTCTGACGATAGGGAAACACCATTGGACTAACAACGTCATCCAGGCAATATCACCATCTCCTTGGACCCCTATGCTTAATTCCAGCCAATAAGAAAATACTCACAAACAATGAATCATCTGTGGTATTCCATATTCTGTAAATGCTTTTTATTTCACATTCCAGCTGCTAGTACAAAATACATCAAGATTCTGTCATGCTCTTCTAAACTTTCAATGTTGGAACATGAAAAAAAGCACTTACTGAAAATGGAATACTACTGACAATTCCTTGTCTAGGGATATTTAGTAATCAACATCTAAAAGTCTGTGGATGTTTCTATATAATGCAAAAAAAATGATAATAGCTAACAGCAAACCTGGAATGGATCTAGTCCAGGATTGAAAACATTTGCTCGCAAAAAGCAAATGACTTTGAAGAAATTCATTGCAGGTTTGCTGGATCACCCAGCTTCACTGATGAAAGTGTATCCTCTCCAGTCTTGGAGAGCTTTAATAAATCAGGCCCATTGGCTGAACACCCACCCAAAAATTATTCCTATACATCAGAACCACCTTTTTGAACATCTACTGACATCACAGTCAATAAAAATATAAACAAATGCATTGATTGTCACTAAATCAATTTTTATGATAGTGATAGGATTTCACAACATTTATTAAATACGCCCAAAGCTTAGAAAAATGTAAAGATCATATCAAACAGTACTCTAAAACACTTCAATACCAAAAACACTTACCAAACATACACCATACTACATGGCGTATTACCGCGAGCCAGGGCCGAGTGCTAGTGCATTCGCTTGCCGGCTTCCAACATTGATATAATGATATAAATGAGCAGTGAGGTAGAGAATTTGCTAATTAATGCGAATGATTTTCAGCTGCGCGTTTCAGGAGGATCTGTTAAGCTGTCAATGGTGATGTCAGAGCAATCAATTAGTGCACACCTGCTTTCTGTTCTGTGCGCATCTACAGTCCATTACATGTCATTTTGAATCTTTAGTGCTTGATCTTTTTTTTTGGTAAGTGCTACATTTTTTATGTTTTATTATACTAATTGAGAAAATTGCTTCATTTATACTTTGATTTGTTGCAGTTGTTGTTTTTTTGATACTTCTTTGTTTGGTTGCAACATTGCAAACCAATTTATATCAAGTTGTAAATATAATAATTAGCACTGTATAATATGTCATCTTATCACACAACAGTATGAATGTTATGTATGAATGTATGAATGTTAAAAAAATGAATCCAAGCATTTTGGATCTGATTCAAATTTCATTCTAGTTTTGCTTTAGAGAAATCAAATACACTATTTGAACAAACAAAAATGTTATAATACATGTATCCAGGAACAATTAGTGATTTCACTTGTGTGTGTATGTAAATAAATACATTTAAATAATTATAAATGCATAGGCATTTTCATTTTTACTATTTAATTGGACTAGTTTGTAGGGGGGGAAGGGAATTTAGTAAGTATGCTTGGATGGTATGAACACATTGATGTGACTTTGGGTAATCTTAAATATTGTTAGCCTCATCCATTGCTGCAATGTTTTTGTGCCTGGTTTCTAAGTATACTTTCTGTTGTTTAGCAATTCTTCAGCAATGTTTTGTCATTTTATCCACAAATTAGGAGAAATGTATGCATGGTTTCCACTACACACTGCTATTTGACCCCGCTCGTTGCCTTTGTCCCATTCTCAGTCATATTGTCATTTGAATGTATTATGTACATATTCCTTTTATGAATAAATTGGAATGGGTTTTATTTGTTTTTATAATAGTCCAACATTTGCTGAATAAGATGATTTTTTGCCACTATTCCACAGAACTCCTGTGTTCATTTGTAGTTGTGCTATCGGTTTGTTGTCATTGTGCTGTGCTGCCTGATCTTAGCACTATTGTATACAAACACTTCCACTTGTTGTCCAAACTGGTTGTGAATTAGTTGTCCAGCTGAGTTGCATACTCATTCTAACACACCTGATGGTGATGGAAGGAGGTCCAGGTTGCCAAGCACAACATCAAACCAGATTTATTGCCAAGCTCACAAGCAGGGTCAGGCACTCTTAGAAATGAACAGATGTTGTGTTGTTGCTCAACCTAACTTTGCTCCTTAAATACTGGATTGTATGCATTATTCAGGTGTTTACACAATTCAAATAGTACTAGTATATCAAACTTCCAGTAACAAATACACTTTGTGGCAAACATATTTTCTTGCCTTTCCAGCCTTTCAGGTTTTATGCAGGTTTGAATGCCATTTTAGACATTGGTAGTGGAAGCACATAAAGGTGGATTCCTCCTTTAACCAGAGGCAATATCATCCATGAATTATGCCTCAATATTTTTTCATTTGAAGCATGTTAAGCAATATGCCAAAAAAAACCCTCTTTGCCTATTTCTTCTTTTAATTTCTCTTTTATATGTATATGTACACACATATAAATGCATACATACATGCAGCACACATACGTGCACATGAAGCAAAACAAACAAACACATAAAAAGAAAAACTTACCCAATGAGGATCCTTCTCTGCAAAAGTGTTTGGTGCGTTTTTCAACTGATAGAACACAGTTCACACGCACATAGCGGGTCCGCATTGGCGCACAACAATGCACAGCAAACAACTCTAAGTTTTACGAAGACAATTGTGCTGTTTTTAGCCTTTCAACAATTCATATAAAGGAACTGCATAAAAACAATCACAACTTTACAAAAACAAAAACAACTCTTTACAAAAAGATTGTAAAGGACATCACATAAAAACAAACCAAAAACAAAAAAATACAAATAACTACTACTTTATTCAAAATGAACACATTTTCGAAAAGGTCACATTAAAATATAGAGACCACACAGACACTACTAAATTTACATGACAAAAAAAACAAAACAAACACCAAACACATGTAAACCCACACTTCCATATAAAGCCAAAATAGTTCAAAAATGGTCCAAGAAATGTTGCATTAAAAAAATACTTACCAAACCAATATGCATTTTGAACCTATCAAGGGTGGATAACTGAATTAGCAAATATTTATGCAGAATAAACATTTAAATGTGGTAATAAATTATTGCAATGAAACAACATGGCTACAAACACAATACCATAGCATTAACATTGACTTCTCAAAATGGACAAAACATGTAAAACATTCAAGGTTAAAAAAAGCAAAAGCAGCTATTGTGCTAAATGGTAAGCAAAGTATGAAATGTAGCAACATTGATTAGGGTAACACACCAAACAGCTTCCCCCCACCCAAGACAAAAAAACAGACAAAGGAAAAAGCAAGTCAGACAACACCCTTATATATGCTCATCTTAATGCGCACAGCTGCTACAAATTCGCATGTAATTGAGACATGCGCATTTCGTGAAGTTTGGAAATTTTTGGGAGTTTGTTATACCATAATGTTACTATGATGCTTTTTTATTTTACTGTACACCAATGAACAGCTATTTTTAAAAAATATTACAACCAAACTAAATAATACAAAATCTATCTTTATTAATATATCTATCTTTCTTTCTCTCTGTGTATATATCTCTCTATCTCTCTCTCTCTATGTAAACAGCTGAAATCAGTTAACTCTTTCTGAACCTGAAAAAAATAGGTCATTTAAATATATGCTTATTTCCTAGCTAATAGATATATTCGACCCATTTGAACACATCAAACATTTTTATTTAGGGCTAAGTGGAAGATGTGTGGCATTTGAAAGAATGATTTTTTAGTGAAAGATTGACTTTTAATGCAAGTTTGCTAGTGTCAAGCTGGCCGAGATACGTGCTGCGAAGTGCATGATCATTTCAGTAGATAACTGCTGGGAGAATGCGCCAGCATTTTCCTTGACGACTGAAAATTGGTTGATAAATAGGTTTGAGGGCTCCGATTCAGTATCGCACAAGCGAACTTCCGATTTTGCTTGATGAATCAGGCCCAGTATCTCTTACTCTCCTATTTGCACCTTTTACACATCATCTGTATTCCACTTGTCAAGTTAAAAGTTTTCTTTCTTGTTTTATAAAATTTTTAAATGTTTTAATTTTTTAATGTTTACATTTCCCAGCCTAATTTCTTTAGGCAAAAGCCTAAAAAAAAGAAGTAACCTCATAGATTGACCCCATAGAGCTTGAACTTGAATTTTTTAACTCGGGGAAACCCTTGAAATAACTTTCAGATCCTTGGTAACCCCTGCTATGCTAATGCTGTGTTAATTAGTGTGAATCTGTTTAAATTAGATATTTTAACCGTTTCAAGCTTAAAAGTAAAATCATTTACAGGAAGTTCTGGTGAAGAGTAATTATTGTGTAATAATCTAGAAATGTAAAAGGGAAGAACAGTTGGTTCTTAAATAGTTTGGTTAGTTAAATTCTTAGCTTGAAATTCCTTAGGTTCCTAGATTATACATTTTGTTTTGAATTTCTATACCTAGATGGCCAAAGGTGGCCATCACCTCTACACTATAGCTGAAGGTATGTAAAAAGCCCCTCCAAATTATTGAGCTTGGGTGTTTCCAGTGAAGGCTATTGATAAGGTTAGAACATGCAAAGTCTTTTTGGTTAATTGTTTCCTCTATATTTTGTAGCAACTATTTGCAAAAATATATATTTTTTTCTGGCTGTGGAATAGGATAAGAAATTCATTACACAAGTTTTTGGCTATAAACTGTAGTGTAATTGGCATGTCTTATAATTACCATCGCAATACAGTGCTAATTATCTGTATTACCCAACTATTCTCAAAATGTTCATACAGTACTGACATTGGAGATATGATCACATGGTAATTCCAATATGTTTCAGTCTGAGTCATGTACTTTACTTCTTTTGTTTTTAGCAATTCCAAGGAAGCCATTCTCATGTAACAATTGTTAACCCATAGGATTTAGGGATGAACTAATGTCTTTATTTTTTAAATACATTTAAAAAAAACACTTCACTATCTCTTTAATGGTTTACTATGATATGCCAATATTTATTTCACCAAGCAAGAATCCTATCTGGCAATACAGTACCTTGTAATACAGCATTACATTCTGGCACGGCACAGTCAGGGAAATTATTTTAATAGTACAAAGTGTATCGGTAAACCTGCACTATATGTGACTTTGCTTGTAAATATAAGTAATAGATATTGGATGGGTTACAACAATATTTTAGCACTTTGAAAGACACACTTGTGAAATCATACAGATTGCAGAAAATAATTACAAATATTATTTTTACTTAATAGCAACGTTCATTTTGTGACCCTGTGAATCACTATGAGAGAATGTAGTCTCAAAGACTGCAGAGCAGCAGTTTTGTTTCTATCTTAAGTGCTCTTTACCTGCATATACACTTGCTGTCTGTCGTTTTAGAAATGCAGCAAGTTCTTTTCAGTGACAATTGTGTACACAACTACCAACTGTTTAGAACAGGCATGGGCAAACTACGGCCCGTATATGGCCCAATATAGGTGTTTCCCTGGCCCTGGCAGGTGCTACTCCGAGCAGGGTCAGGAGAAGGACCCCGCTAGGGGGGGCACACCAGCCAGAGCCACAGAACACATCCCCCAGATCTGAGCCTGCGATGGGGGAGTGGGCGGGTTGTGTGCAGTGACACAGCCCGCCCATTCTCCCATCGCAAGCCCAGATCTGAGATGGGGGAGTGGGCGGGTTGTGTGCAGTGACACAGCCCGCCCATTCTCCCATCGCAAGCCCAGATCTGAGATGGGGGAGTGGGCGGGTTGTGTGCAGTGACACAGCCCGCCCATTCTCCCATCGCAAGCCCAGATCTGAGATGGGGGAGTGGGCGGGTTGTGTGCAGTGACACAGCCCGCCCATTCTCCCATCGCAAGCCCAGATCTGAGATGGGGGAGTGGGCGGGTTATGCCATCATGATGTCAAATTCAGTGGTGTCATGATGGCATAACCCCGCCCACTCTCCCATTGGCCCGGCACCTCTGTCAAATTTTTTTTTCGGACTGTGGCCCCTGAGTTAAAAAGTTTGTCCTGGTTTAGAACATGATACATTTACCCTACAGGCTGCAGGAAAAAATAGGTTGTGAAAATTTAAGTTTATTTAAAAGTTGAAGAGTAAATCCCAGATGGCAAAAAAGTATTTTTTATAAAGTGAAGATGGTAAAGTGAGCAAAAACTTTATAAGTATGGATTTTGTGTGTTAATGTGTGCAACGGTTGAATTATTAAAAATGTATGTGGAAACACTGTCCCAATGTTTCACCAAAGTACATTGGTGGGGAACTCCCAATGATCTCTGTATGACATTAGATTGTGAACCTCTTTGAGGGGCATGACTTTGAAGGTTAGTGATATGACAATGGACTTTGTAAAATGCTGTGTAATATGTCTTTGCTACATAAATACTGGCTATTAATAACATTCAGACTCATAAAACAGGTGTCAATTGTTTGGTGCCTGTGAATCTTATCAATACTGATATTTTACTGGTGTATTTTGTTGTAGCCAGCTATGCAAGGCTGTAGACTGAAAAGAAAAGTGTGGTTAAACACCAATTCCCCAATTAGTAGTTTTCTTTAGCTACAACTGGTAAAAGTCTTATATTGATGTTAATGAAACCTTATGTTGGAAGTGGACTAAAAAAAAAAATGTCAAAAAAATGCTCACGTGTGAAGTACTGAAACCTTTTGGTCCTCAGATTATACCATTAGCTGCATTGACATTTTTGATTCTTTTTTTTCTGATTTTCCCTTAATGATCTTACCAGTTGTCCTGGACTGGACAACAATTGTCATTGTGTAAATCTGAAATGCAACCCATTCAGGAAAGTGAAATCAAACATTTCTTTGCCTGACGATGGTCTTCAGTCCTATATCTTGGTCCAGTATGTACAACAATATGCTGAATCAGAATTATATATCATACAAATGCTTGCCTAAGGCCTATTTATACTGACACACTTTGTACTAATATTAATAAAGATTCTGAGCTTTGTCCCATTCAAACCCATCTGTGTGATTCACAGAACGGGACATGCTGTTGTTTTCTGTTTTGCAATTTACCATCCTGATGAAAATTGATAAGGTTTTCATTCTTTTTCACTTTACTTGGCTTGAATGTTGGATGATTAATACAATCAATGATGATGTATTTATCTCTCCTAAACATTTTTTGACTAAATGAAAATCCATGTATCACATTTGCCACGTCTACTTATCTGTTTACTCTGCAGCCAGGTACCATTTCAAAAACAATTAAATATGGCAACACTGGGATCTTTCTGCATATTGTTTGTGAATAGAATGTCTGCAGACATCCTATTTGCTATTCTGCCACACTTTTTTTGAAAAAAATCTGTACATAACTTGTAGATGCCCTTGCCATCCCTCTTGCTATCCTTTTGAACATTTCCTGTGCATAGAGGTTGCTGTAAACTTCCTATTGCTCCCAATTTCATGTTACATCTTTTTAATATTCCCTTTATAGCAGCTGTTTGTTTAACCACCTGGGCGTTACACTGATGTCTAGATTTCTGTTCCAAAAGCGTTACACTGTCTTTCATGAAATTTTTTTTTTTAAATTGTAGACCTGTAACTTACAGAAATATGTCCGAACAGGGTTCTAGTCGATATCATGAATATAAAAAATGTTTGAAACACAATCATGTAAAAAAAAAATACTTTTAATAAAATTAATTAAAAGACACAAAAATCAGCTTAAACAAGAATACATAAATAAATGAAAGAAACTGAAAATGCGATAATTCGGTATACTGTATAGTAATATATTTTTCTAAAACACCTCCCTAGTGTCCGTCACATACCTATAGACAAAACCATAAATATATTTTCTATTCATACTTTGTATTCAATCCAATACAAAATGAGAACAAAATTCAAACTCTCATTTTGTATTGGATTGAATACAAACTCCTGTATCCAATCCAATACAAAATGAGAGTTTGAATTTACCAATTACATACTTTGTATTTATTTAGAATTATTTTGTATTGGATTGGATACAGGAGTTTGTATTCAATCCAATACAAAATGTGTTTGAATGAGTTTCAATTTGAATTTCCCGCACACCTGCCGACGTCATCGTACGCGGGGACGTACACGCTAGAGAGGGAGAAAAAGCCGACCGGCTTCCTCTTCTCCGCCGGCCGGCTTCTTCTTCCCGGAGAGGGCACCGGACACTGGAGGACGATGCTGGAGATCGACGCTGGAGGACGACGCTAGATGATCGCAGCGGGACCGGGTAAGTGATCGATAAACCCGAACTTTTCTCACTGTATTTTCATACAGTGAGAAAAGTTCGGGGTTATCGATAATTGTAATTATTTTAAACCCTAACCAAGGTCGGGGTTATCGCTCGGGTGGTTAAATATCTGCTTTACGTATTTCCACTTTTTCTTCCTTTTCTCTCATTCTATTGGCTGGAACTTTACTCTAGTTTACTAATATAAATATTTTAGTCTATACTAGTTTATATATTTATTTTCTAGTGGTGGGCCTTATAAGCATAGTGTTTTCAACCAATACAAAAAGGAGGCATGGTGTCATTGTAAAAAGACTGTGTAAAATATGACTTTACCTTATAAAGTTTTTACAACTGCTATCTAGGGAGAACTTTGATGTACGAAAGTGAGCAATTACAACAGCCTCTTCAGCAGTATTTATACAAGATGCGGTGTTAAACGAATAAAATACTACCCATATAGGACATAACAAATAATTATTAGAATATAATGTTTATAAAATATTTAGATCATGCAAAAATATTCTCCCCAAACTGGGAGTGTCATATTTTCTGCAGAAAAGTTCTTCCAATCAAAAACAGTTCTAAGTTGTGGCTGCAGTTTTAGTTGTGGATGGATTCCTGCATCGGAAGAACATTGAAATAAGAAGATTCATTTAAGTACATGACCGTTAGACAACGGTATAGCCCACAAGCTGTGTTGAGTGTATATTATTTTACCTGGTAATAGTGAAAGTACTTGCTTTCTATGTGTTAGTTCTTGTGTACATTTACATGTGTATATTGTACAGATACCTTTGGGTGTATATTATTCTCTTGAAGCATGCTGCTGTTTTAATATCTTTTATATTGATATTTTGAATATTTGCGTTTGTAGTTTTATGAGTATGAATGTTATTTACCTTTTAGCACAAGGGGACATGTTGTTTATAATATATCTTCATTGGTACTGTACTGCATATACAGTAAATATTACATTTCTCCAAACACAGGTTTTACATTCATTACCCTAAATGAAATTTTGATCAGAAAAACAATTCACTTTAAAACAAATGCAGTGACTGTAGCATGCACTTATTACCTGTATTTAACCCTTCAACCAGAGGTACACACAATGGATTTTTCCATTTGATTAATGTTTCACCCTGCAATTTATCCTCAAAAGTAATTTCTCAAAGAGATAAGGAGTAAAATTCTTAATCTAGCAAAGGAGATTTCCTTTAATTGTGAGGGAAAATGCTCCTTCTAGGCAAGTGGAACAAAACTCTGCAGAATGTCTGCGTACTGCCAAGCCAAACTGTAGACACATTTGTAAACAAGTCTAAGTGCATTGTTTCCTGAAATTATTTCAACAATGATTTTCAGGGCTGGCCATTTAATGCTTTTTATTATATACAGACTGCAGGAGGATGGAACTTATCACCAGGATGTTCTGTACTTGGTGTCTTCATGAAACCATTTAAATATAAACAACACTGCCATTTCCATACCCAGTTAGTGTACTGTGTAATAAGCCTTTTGCCCAAAATAGATTTTATAAAATCACCAATGATTACTGAACGTTTTGTATCCTTGAAAATTCTACTCTACTTTACATTCTATTTACTTTGTAGCATAGTGGAATAAGATAATTCAATGAGCAAATGGCTGTTCTATTATTACTAGCAATTTGCCATGTGGCAGATGTGTCCTAAAGCAGATATGATAAGAACCTATGTCCAGAATATTCACTTGAAAGTATTCACACATTATGAACACAAAATCATGTTAAAACAAGCCCTCAATTTCCTCTGTTGCTATAAGTATTGTGAAGAAATTATTCAAAATTCACAATAGAGGCCAAGCATGCAGCCTGATCTGTCTGGCTTGGCTTGTTTTGAGTGTTTTACTGCCAGTGGCATGCCCCACACATCATGGCTTTGGAAAAGGTTGAACAATACTCAAAGCCATTTTTTTTTCAATAAGAAGGCTCCTCCAGGCAATTTGGTACAAGTGATTAGAATAGCCGTATAGCCCTCCACTTACAGCATGCATTTAGGGTAAGCACACCTATGTAAATGATTGTTTATACAACACATAGTGGGTATTGTGGTGCATGCTAGAGTAAAATAAAACAATTAATGGTCCTGGTGTAAAGGCATTTTTTAAACATTTCGGGTATCATAGTTGTGTGTGTTTTTACCCTAATAATAATTATGTGTACTGTAGTTTTTCACTGATGTGGACACAGTTTTGAGGTCTGATATGTTCAATAAATATTTACTTTATATGACCTCATGTTTTAAACACAAGATGGGGATAATATTGTTGCAAAAAAAATTAATTTAACTGTATTTCTTACTGAAAATATAGGTTTAATAAGCAGTTGAACAAATATTGCATAAAAAAATGCAATTACATTATTTTTGATATGCAGTGCCCATGCTTTCAGAAAAAAATAAAAAAAAGTTTTAGAGTGGTAAAAATGAAAACAAAAATTTTCTTCCATAGTGGAAGCTATTTTACTGCTTGAAAGTAAAGATAGGTGAATGTGCCTGGGTTCAGTTTATGAAGCCCTAAACAATATTGAGACCAATAATCACATAATTATTCTGATATAGATGGTGGTAAACTTCACACACCCAATCCCTTAGCCAAACAAATAATGCATAAAAAATGGCAAAACCATGCCTAAAAACTGGAATTTTTGGGATCATATTAAAAAAATACAAAACACCTTTATTAAGATAAAAACATACATAGCAATCTATACCAATGTAGGTTTGATACAAGAAACATGATACTTGTGGGTTGCTCCTATAATGAGACAAGTTGGTAGATCCTTCCCCATATACAAGGTAGTGAACACCTCAACGCGTTTCAGAGTAGATGCTTTTTCAAGAGTACAGAAGCTATTTACAAATTATATATGTTTTCGACCAAATAGCACGTACATATTACACATTAAACATGCTTTATTATTCTAGAACTGCTTACAACCATAAAGCAAGGTGGGAAACAAGCTCAAGGAGGAGAGTCCAAACAATTTGGAAAAATTGAAGAAGACCAGAAGTTTCTAGCCAATATTGCCTTTCAGGGTAACTCTGGATTTCAAAATAGTGCTGTCAGAAACATGTGAAACACAATGGCCCTGGTTTATTAAAGTTCTCCAAGGCTGGAGAGAATACACTTTCATCAGTGAAGCTGGGTGATACACAAAACCTGGAATGGATTTCATAAAAGTCATTATTATTCGTTACCAAATGTTTTCAATTCAGGACCAGATCTATTCCAGGTTTGCTGGATGACCCAGCTTCACTGGTGAAAGTGTATTCTCTCCATTCTTAGAGAACTTTAATAAATCAGAGCCATTGTAATGACTGCTGAGTGTCCCACGCTGCTTAGAGGATTCGGACTGAATCCTGTTTTTTAGGCATGGTTTTGACATTTTCATGTATTATTTGCAATGTGCATTAATGTTAGAATTTTGCTGATCCTAATGTTCAAGTCAAACCCCAATGAAGTCTATGGAAGGCAAATTCCTCATTTATATTTCTGTATTTTCTTTCCAAGCAATGTTGTTAGAATATGTTGATTTTCTTGCAAAAATTGAAAATAAGTTTGAAAACAGTCACAATAAGACTGATATTCACTATTTTGGGAATGTACCTAACCAATTTAATAAGTGAATTATAAAGCTTCCAAACATGCTATTGTGACCAAAATTGCTGTGAAAGGAAGTTGGGGTTAACACGTAACAAGTGAGAACATGTTTAAACAAAATTTGTAGTTTTTCTGTTAATCAAAGTTAGTGGAGAAAAGCATTTTAAAGCTTTCCGACAGTTAATTGCAAATCCCCTGAACACAGTAGTATCAACCAAATCATTCCAAATTGTAGGGAGTTGTCAGGTGGACTGAAATGAACATATCACAAGTGAAAAATAAATAACAATGCAGAATTTCCAATAAATATGTTTAATTTAAGAATTTAACCACTGAGTGATTATTAATTAGAAAAGTATGCAGTAGAAACAATTGGAAAGAGATTCATATTATTGTTAAACTTTAGGCACTGGCTGAATCTCTTCTATGGCTTGCATAAAAGGGAGAGTCAGAAAGTCAAAACGTCTGCAACAAAAGATGTATGCCAATATTATTTAATCAGCCTTTTCTGTCTGTAATTATGTTTATGAATTTATTGACCTATTTTTTGGATTGCAATGTTTTCTACAGTTTCTAAACCATCTATAAATATATATCTCAGGAATATTATTGTTGGGATCTGATGGGTTGACAGGTATACATGACAGCTAAAACTGCTATTTTTTAGGCAACACTTAAATTACCAGAAATGCAGATATATGAATTGTAACTGAAATATTTTGCTGTTGTGGCCACATTGAATGTACTGGCACTTTAAGTCTAAACTCTCATAAAAATAAACCTTCTCTAGAAGCCAGAGTTCTCCTCCACTGGCGGTTAAAAATGTCACCAGGCCCTTGGCATCCTCCAAAAAGGGGTAGCTAGTTCTGTGATGTATGGGATGACATCAGTGTTGTGACAATTTGTACAGCAAAGCTACTAAAGAGGCCATAGTGGTCCCGCCCTTTAATACAGAACAGGGGTGCAGAAGCAGAAAATAATGTACATTTATCTCTCTATTTATCATCCCCCAGCAAAAATGAGCATTTAACCCATGCAGGAGACCCAGTGCATGGGTAAAACTGTGTTTTCCTCAAAGTTCAGCTTTATAGCTAAACCCTCTTTCAAACAGTTAAAAACAATAATGTAAGCTTCAGTGGGTCGCAAAATGCCAAATATGGTTTTATGTATGCAGTAAAGCATGTTAAATAGATATACATTTGTATAGCAAACACAGATTACAGGATTTGTTTAAACATCTGTCATATGTTTGGAATAGTTCCTGAATGGTCTTTGGAGAGCCATCTTTTGGGGGGATGGTAGAACCATGACCAACTGACCACTGGGATCTAAGAAAAATAGTTTATTTGTGGCCAAGCCTGAAAAAGCTGAGAACTAATACTGTGTCATGTAGTGTTACGTTGGAAGCTTATGTATTTTGTGATTATTTATAATGACAGCTTGAAAGAGCCATGTTTTTGTTTAGTTTCCAACCTGTAAATTTAGGAAACATATTGCTGACAATTATAAATGCATTCTATTTTCCCCCTCCTTTTCACCTATTTGCTTCTCCCCTTCACCAACACCCTTTTGTTTTTAAAGACCCCACTGTAGACAGATCAGTGGGCAACGCAAACAGCAAGCTATGACCCATTCCACTAATCCCAACTTTCTGGGATGTGAAACAGTGGCTGTTTATACTAAATAGTATGGAGGCAAAGGACATGTCCTCCTGATGCACCATTTGGCATGAGGAAATGATACTCAAAACACACTTTGTTAAACCCACAAGTGATTTCTTTCAGCACTACATTTTCCTTAAACTGGTAAATTTAATAATTTATTGGTTGTATGTGTGGAGTACTGTATTAAAAAACTTCGATATATCAGACCACGAAGAGGGACAGTTGAAAATGAAAGTGGGACATATGGATTTATTTCCAAAAGAGGGACAGTCCCTCCAAATCAGGAACAGTTGGGAGCTATTTATGCCAGATCCAGTGTTTCACTTATCTATCACAGAACAGATAAGGCACGTGGCACTGAATATATACATTCATTTCTATAGGTCCTGATAGATAGTTATCTTCCATCCCCATCTACTAGCTAGGATGTAATGTGATGGCTTCTTCATTAGCACCTAAGGACAGCAGTGTATTGCCTACCAACTAGGGATTGATTTGCCAGCAGTTCTTGGTTAAGACTACCCACTGATTTGATCTGAGGTCATTAGTGGGATGTATAAATTGAAATGAAAGAGCAGAAGGCACAGATAAAGTGACAACATTTAGGAATATTTTATGTTTAAAAACACTACAGTCTGTTCTTCCCAATAAGACAAGAAAAATTCCTAATAAATAATAATATGATAATAAAAAGTGAGTGAAGTGAAAAATGTTTTCAGTTCTACATATGTGCACAATGCTTTGTAATATGCTGGATAAGAGGAAACTATTCCAAAGTCCTAATTAAAACTCATTTCCCTGAAAACAAAAGAAAAAAATCACTTTCCCCTGAAGGAAACTCATGTTTAACATTTTAAATTGCCTAAGTAAGCATGTTACAATAATCCCTGAGGTCTTTTATCTCATCGTAGCATATCAGTGTGTGGGACACGTTTCCATGTACAGACTCTGAGGCAAAAGTTCACAGTGGCCTAAACCAACGCGTGGAAGGATACACTGCTTAACTGTATGTAGAAATAACTGGATGTATAACATAACTGTATGTGAAATAACTGGATGTATAACATAACTGTATGTAGAAATAACTGGATGTATAACATAACTGTATGTAGAAATAACTGGATTTATAACATAACTGTAATATATATATCTTTTATGTATATATACAGCAGGATGGTAAGAATCAGTTATACACCTTTCCTACCACCCTCAGAAGGGAGTAAAATAAATAAATGAAAATTTTAAACTGAGAGCAAATAAGGATTTATACCAATTCAAGAGACTGCAATTTTTTTTTTCTTTTATTCATTTGTTCTATTATTATTATATACTAACACGGGAGCCAAAATATGGCTTTGTCTATAAAAGTCTAACACAGATTTTTCTTCAGAGCCCTTTTCTTTGTGAACCACAAAATCCAACATTCTTAAAATGTCTTTTAGACACACAATGACTAAGATATATTTAAAGAAGTCATGTTGGTGTTTTATCTGTAGTTTCCAGGGAAAAGAGCTGGAGAGATTTGTGTAGTACAGGGAAACTATTTCATATAACCTTGGAAATTACCATTTCAACTCTCTGAGGTGAAAAGACCTGCCACGAGCAGCTAGTGAATCATTCTTTAACTCAAGTTATGTTGAAGTTGGCGCAGCTATTGTTTTATGGTCCATGTATCTCCATATTAACCTTCATCATGGGGGTTAAGGCAAAAGTGTTGGATGAAATGCACATATACTATAAAATGCAAAAAAAAAAGAAAAGCCGTACAAGCTTTAAACAAAACAATACCGTGATGGTGATTTTTAAACACGTTTTACCTGAATGAAAGGTAATAAGTATTTTTAGTACATAAAAAAGGTTACACACACAAATCAATATATTTGGCACTCATTTGATTTCCAATTCCAAATTTAATTTTGGTTGTGTAAAGTCCCGGTTCAGCATCAGTGCTTACCAGACACCAATTACCAATCTAACACCACACTCTTCACCTATAGCAAGCCACCGTTCAGTCTCAGGAGGCTAGTTAGACCATCGTAGTACATCTGTGCTCTTGGGATGACATCTGGGAAATACCTGACAGAGGACCAGGAGCCCACAAGAGCAGAACAAGGAACACAACAGAGGGTCACACAGTCCAGGGTCAGTAAAAGGTGATGTATAGATAATGTTGTACAGGAGAGTCCAGCAGAGGCAAGCCCAGCAAACAGAGCGAGGGGTCTTACACAGGTAGTCAGTCTGCCAGTCAAGGTATTAAAGGTGAAAGAGAAAGCAGATCAGGATCACAGACATTTAAGGCAGCAAACAATCACAGGAATAGACAATAGATAATTCAAACTATATTAGCAGAAACTAGCCAGAAACTAATCAAATAGTAGCCAAAAACTAATCTGCTCATTGGCTGCAGCACATACTCTAAAGCTGCGTACACACTTCCAATTTTTATCGTTGGAAAAGAACGACGAACGATCGATTGGGCAAAAATACTTCGTAAAAAAAGTAACCAACGACGCCGACGAACGAGGATAGTCGTTGGAAATGAACGACCGGACCGGCGGATCGGATTGGACGACGATCGTTGACCATCTATCGTGTGTACGGTCGTTTATTGATCGTCCATGGTCTGAGCATGCGCTGTGAACGAACGTTTGCTCACTTCCTGTGGTGCACGTCACTTCCTGTATCATTCAAACGATCGCATCAATCGTGTGTACAATATCTGCGAACGATCGTGTCGTTATCTGTATGTACAGGATCGGTGCTATACGATCGTTCGCAGATATCGTGCAGGATCGTTCGTCGTTCGTTTACCAACGATAATAATTGGAAGTGTGTACATAGCTTAAGATCTGAACACAGCCTCGGTGTAAACGCTGGGGATGCTGTGACATGTAAATCTCAGGTGAAATCTGCACGGCTAAAAGGAAACTGGGAATACTGCAAGCTGCTGAGCTGTAGGCAGACAGTTAATTCCTTGATCCACTTTGCTGTTTCAAGCAATGCGGCCGGAGGAATAAACAAGGTGCGCTATAATGTGGTGGCCAGAAAAGTGTCGGCTAACAAGCTGTCAATGAAATAGCAGGACTAGGTCCTGTTTGCCATACAATCTTCATTGGGAAACCCAATGCTCAATAACATGTGTCCTATTTTCTAAACTGCCAGGGTTTAGCCTAATCTAATTTAAACTTGGCTGTTAGGAAATGATGAATCACTATCAGTGATTCATCCACTGATTTTCTATGTAAGATGTGCTACTCTCATTTCAGTTTATATCCACATTTTTACATATTGTGTTACTTTTAACTGTCTTTTTAATGAAGCCCAATGGAGTTTTCAATCATGTCCTGCAGCACACCCATCACTTGGTAGAATTTATATCCTGAATCTTGCTTCCCCCCACCAAACTCTAGGTGTGTACACTGGTCACAATTCTTGGTTGAGTTCTAAACACTAGCAACCAAATAAAACGTTCTGCCACTGATCCAGTAAAATACTAGGAACTTTCCTGAAGCATTGTCAAAAGTTTCACCCTCTTCTTAGATTGTAAGGTCTTGTGGGCAAGGTACTCTCCTCCTGTGTCATTGCTTGTATCTGTCTGTCATTTGCTACCCCTATTTAATGTACAGCACTGTGTAATTTGTTGGCACTCTATAAATACTGTTTATTAATAATATTAATAATAATAATAATAATATTAATAATGAATTAAAAATGATTGTCAGTGTAGCAAACTGAACTTTTTAGGCCAATCTGTTACACATTTTCTAGCCATATTCCAGAAAAACAAAATACCATATTAACACCAGATACAAATGCAACACACAGAGCCTGATTTATTAAAGCTATCAGGTTCATCAGTGAACCTGGGTTATCCAGCAAACCTGGAATGAATCTGGTCCAAGATTGAAAGCATTTGCTAACAAATCACTTTGAATAACTCCATTCCAGGTTTGATGAATCACCCAGCTTCACTGATAAAAGTGTATCCTCTCCAGCCTTGGAGAGGTTCTTCAATCAGGGCCACAGTTACTGGAAACCCAGCTGCACACGTTACTTGGTATGCCTGCTGATTTAGTTTGCACAAGTCAGTTTGGACCTTAATGGGGACCAGTGAGGGTGCTCCATGAATGAAGTATGTCAGAGATCTGGAAAAAGGACAAAAAGTAAGACCCTGTTGGTTTAATTCAACTAAAATACATTTAGCCTGTGAGCCCTAAGCCCTAAAGAAGTTTAGCATAAAAAACACAACCTATATCAAAGTGCACTATGTAGTGCCATGCAGCAAATATTTGAATGTTAATATGTATTTTGTCAAAACCCACCTCTTCCAACCTAATTCTTCATTAAGCTATTACTGCTAGTAATGCTTCACTTTAATGTAATGGTTTACACAATGTTAACATTGTTAAAAATCTAAGCTTAAGGTGTTAGTTTTGTGCCAAGTACTTTATATCATCCAAATGTTTTACATATGTCCACTCCATGACAGTTTTTAGTAAAAATACAATACATGTAGTGTCTAAATGTTGTATCTCTGAAGCAAGGCTGGGGATACATATGCCACAAATAGAGGAAAATATAATGGAGTAATTAAAAAAAAACATTAACAGGAAGATGAAAGCTATAGCTAATCTAGCTCAGTTTTCCATGACATCTATGGCATTGTTAAACTGCAAATACCACATTCCACATAAAGAATTCTACATTAACTTTAAATGAAATATCCCATAAAAGGAAGAAAGCCTTAATGTTTCAAGTGAACATGAAGAAAGTTTAGGCCTTTTTTTACAATGCTAAGAATATATATATATATATATATATATATATATATATATAAAATCATTATTGTACCCCCTCCTTTTTTCCAGCAGTCTTTAGTTTGGGATGTGTGACAAGCAAATATAGTATCTGAATTTACAGCCTGTGATCTCTACCAAGTGATTGCTTGGCTGGTATTTTATATTAGAAAAAAGGCATTGAAACACAATAAATCATGTTTTTTTTCCTCCTGTTCTATACTTGTTAAGTGATATTGGCTGCATAACTTTGTTGTCTGTTTCCAGTTAGGTTAATGACCTTACGAATATGCTAAAAGAAAAGGAATTTAGCTGACCTGTGAACAATTTATAATACGACAATCTTTTAGCATTTTATGTGCTTTCTGAAGATTTACAAAAAAAAATCTAAATAATTGGTTGTGTATATTTTTTTCATTTTAAAGTGGATATTGAAGCTGAGGTATTCTTTGTCTTGTGTATGCGTGGTAAAATTAAACAGATAACGCCGTGTATTGTTTGTATTCCATAGTTCAGATATGTGACCCATGGAAGGTTTTCTGCGTGATTGTTTTAGTGTCCGTTAGCCATGGTGATGGAATGCACAGCCAGTGCTGGATATGAGGGGAGAAAATTGAGAACGTATGCGGCTCTTACTTATGAACAGATGTAGGCTGCATTGTTGTGGCTGAAGATGCCACTGGATTTTTTTTCTGTGCTGTGTTTAAATTGGTAATAAAGAAGAGGAATTTTTTAGTGTTTACTATTCAAATGGAACATATGGCATTTACGTTTGTTAAATATTGTACTAGTTGTATATAACAGTTCTATGATTAACAGCTATTTAGTTTTGAATTGAGTCCCAGCTAAAAGAACTATTGGAGATGAGGATGGCTACACTTAAAAGCAAGGTATATATGTATAGTACAATACAATAGTATAATCTGCAGTAATTACTGACAAGATGATACACAAACTGATACAACTTTGTAAATAGGCTACTTTTCTTCTTTTTTTTCATTTCATATGTGATCATGTATGTCAGTACTACCCTAGCCTTTGGTGTAAATCAAAATAGAACAGCTAAGTACCATACCATTTGGTTAAAATCCAGATTGCAATCCAAATATGAAATAATCCCCAGTAAAGTACGAAGGAATTTGACCTTTATAATAACTGAAACAAGTCTTTTATTAATGTATTCCTGCCTTTGTCCAACACGAAACACAATCAACGTGATATTGCTTTATGAAACAATAAATAACAATACTAAACACACATGATGAACTTTTGTTCCAGATGATCTAAATATTAAGACTAGGTCATAATAAACAGCTCACAAATCTCTTTTTACAGGGATTGTGTAGATTATAAAACTATTATACTTTTACAAAAACAGAGAGCCAATCAAAAACAAATACAAAACAGCAATACAAATTGACAATTAAATATGTGCTTGGAGTATACAAAAGGGCTGATTTTCTAAAAAAGAGACAAAAACACAAACAATGTTAGGAATTTGCAAGCATGTCCAAAATAAGATTGGCTGCAAGTCGTTTGAATTATTTTTCAATATGCTTCATACTTCGCAATTTCTGGTTGTTAAAACATATTCTTTACATGCCAAAAGTTTTGCTCCAGAAGAGGAAAAGATTGATAAGGATTGAATAGACATGACTCATTAGTATGCTTGTATAGATGGTCAAACAGATTGCGCATGACGAGGTTGGAATGGTACTAGATGTTACAGTTCAAAAAGACAATTACTTCCATGTTACTGGGGCAAATGAAAAGCTGCTGCTTCTTCAAAGTGTCCTAAAGATGCCTAATGCCAGGATTGGAGTGTATACTTTGGGATCCTGATTTGGGATTCAATATTACAGCTATGGGAACTATTTAGAAGATATACATACTTTTAATTTCAACAAAACCACAAGTCAAGATTCCAAAATTGTATAGCATATGCTTCTTTTATCTTCCTTTGCAGAGATGATACTTGTAAACATAATTACCATCAGATAATTAAAATTCATAGTTTATAGCCCCAAAAAGCAAACAGCTAACTACATAGATTCAATTAGCATATGGGAGCTGTTTTACCAGCTAAACGTTTTGTATTTCTATACACAATGCAGGGGAGGTAGACCTGATTGTTCTTTACTGAATATTTATAATACTTACAGACCTTATTTCTACCTCCACTCTACCTGTGACTGGACAATAAAAGTAGAAAACGCAGACCGATGACCTTATCTCTTTTTCATAATGCATTCTTCCCCTTTCAGCACAAACATTGCACTGCAGAACAAATTACTTTCCTATTCATAGCACTGCTTATCCAATGCCGATTAAAATCTGATTGCACTACTTGTATTAAAATACATTTATTGGTGTATTAACAATTACAGACCTATAATAACATGTGTATTTTACAGCTGTATTTCCAGGATCTCATCTTAAATCTAACATTGCTACTTGAGAGTTATTCATTAACAAGTTATTGTAAAAAAATAAAACTCTTACTAAAAGAAAATTAAAGATCAGTCTATCAATGTTCAAATCACTGCACTGCCTATATGTCTCTGTTCTCAGATCTAACTGCAAAAAGATCGCCAGTGCATTTTGAGTGAAAAGCATGTTCCCTATATTGAGCGTTGCACATATTTTTTTCATTTATTGGAAAAGACTAGTTAACCTCAGCTCTGTCCAGTCATCTCAAGGCATATGGAAATCTGTTCCTAGTTCACATAGCAATTTAAGTAAAAACCTAAAGTTAAAAAAAAAACTAATCACAAAGGCTTCTGATTGAATCATTAGTAGTAATCAGACATTCATGCTTACATGTCTCCAGGGATCTATATGTTTGTCTTGTTTAATCTAAATGTAACATGTAAAGCTTTATTCCTTTCTCTTAACTTGTGTCCTGATTATAGCGAATAATTAATATTCCAATAAAATTTTGTTTCCCAAACTTTACTTTGTTTACTGATTATATTTTATCTGGAGCATAGCCATGTGCCCTTTTTATGAGTAAAGTCAGTTCTCCATATACTTATTGTTTATTTTAATATTGTCAGCATGGCCTCTCATTGTTAACATGTTATATATATGTTTTTCTAAATCTTTATTATATATATTACATTTCTGACTATTCTTGTGTTGATTACAATGTAAACTTTTTCTATCTGGTCCTTCAATAAAGAAACTTTGAAATATAAGTAAGGTCAGTTTTTTGGGGGGAAATAAATGATCCTTCATGTGTGTTTTTTAGCATAAGGGGAAAACTGAAATGTCTAGAGCAAACTTTTGCAAACATGGCGAGACCATAGAAATTCAATTAAGATAGTACCTGGCTAAAGCTGCATACACACCTGCAATTTTTCTCGTTGGAAAGGATCTTTCACGATCCTTTCCAACGAGAAAAGACTGCACGATGCATGAACGATGCTGTACATACAGCACCGTTCTGCTCTATGGAGAGGGGAGGGGGAGAGCGACGGAGCGGCACCCTGCTGCGCGCTCTCCCCTTCCCTTTCATTAGGATCGGTCGTCGTCCATCGTCCATGGATCCGCCAGGACGGTCGTCGGACGATGGACGACGACCGACTGTACACACGGCAGATTTTCGCCCGATAATTGGCCGATACCGATTATCGGGCGAGAAAAATTTGCCGTGTGTACGCAGCTTAAGACTTACAACTGGCCACTAGATAGCCAGGTATAGCCACTGAGGCACTAAGCTGCCCAGGTTGCGCCGGTGCCATTTTGTGTATTTTTTCTCCTTGGCCATGAGAGGGGGAATGAAAACACGAGTGCTGCAGTGGCTTCTGTATCTAGAGCCAGTAGAAGTATCTTGCACATTTTTCACACCCCTGTGGAGGCTGTTTCAAAAGGTTCTGTTTCACAACCCATTCATCAATTTAGGAAAAATAAAAAAACAAGAAAAAACACAGCATGTGAAGCACTGTAAATCCAAATGTGAATGCTGACTTACAGAAATTGTAACATAATATAATTGTGGTGATGCTTCTTCATTGTTTGCACAGCAGACTGGGGTCAAGTTGAAGTTGCTTGGGGATGCTGTCTTCCAGGAAACCTGAATCCTAAGGCTATATGAACAGAATCATAAATCTTGGCAGGTAGGGCAGTTCACATACATGCATTTCTTCCGTGTATTTATCTGTTGGCATATAGTTAGGATTTAAATAACATCTCCATTTAGTATATCCTGTAAATGCAGCAGCACAACTACTGATAATTAAATGCTTTGTTAGTTTACAAGGGCATTCAAATTACTCCTACTAGAATGTCAAGAGGCATGACAGAGATCATAAATGCCACAGGATCCTTAGCCCCAAAGAAAAGAACTCTACTCTTTTCTACTCTCATTAAGCTAATGGAGGCATCCTGGGTTTATTAGCTGGAAGAGAACACACAGCTCCTAAGTTGTGTGAGGCATTTGTATGAATGGCTGATGTTACTAATAATGAAAGGATACATTTGGGATGTGGATTACACTACGAATACGCCCAGATGGTTTTACAAATAGTAAACTGAATTTAAACTTGTCATAACATTTTCAGATCTTAAAACAACATTTATACAGAACCATTTAATTATTTGCAGCTTGTTTACACTTTGGGGTGTCCAACCAATACCATCAATGTTGACTGTGTAATTATGTTACACTGACAGTGAAGTGTTTTCCTCTTACAATTTATTTGTATGCTAACGGAAAATAAATACATATGTTACATATGGTAATAATATGCACACATAGATGATGTTTACTGTGCTTCTAGATGTATTCAGCCATACAGAGACCGCCTGTAAATGTGTTTCTGATACTGAACAAATAAAAAAGTTGTTGCTTATAAGCATAAGGGTATATGAGAAAGTATCACAGATTTATGATCATGACATATTGTCTATTCTACGTTATTTATTTGCTGTTTGAAGATGGAGGTTTCACCTGTTATGGAAAATGAATAGAGATCATCAGAGACTTGATATATTGCATGGTGTTAACTGTCTTGTGGGCACACAGTACAAAATCTTCTTTGTTTATATAGCTGGCTTGATTTGCTAATACTATCGACATGATTCACATATGTACAAATCACTATCAAATGTTTTAAGGAAAAAAGAAGAACGTGATCTGTAATAACTCAATGTCCAAATACCCATAATGATGTTCTCCTTTGTAAGTACCAGACTCAATTCTTCATAGGTAACTTGCTAGCCAAGAATGTACTATGTAGGCATAAGATACTTTATGCAGTAAAATGCTAAGTTAGCACAATAAAGACCTTTCTCTTCTGATAAGACATGTGGAAAGCAGAACATTCTGATCAGATTAACTCTAGGGTCCACCAAGGAGAAGTTTGAAAAACAAGGAAAAACCAAAGCTACGTACACACACTGGAAAATTGAAAATCTAGTGTGTGTATTGTGGTTCCAGGATGTCGTTCATCAGTCTGCTCTGTGGGTCAACCTCTGAACTATTCCTATAGAGGAGGACACTGCGGGGTGCCATTGGCTGATTCTCCCCTTTTTTAAAACTGATCAGCGCTGTGTGTACAGTGTCCAATCATTCTACTGTCACTGGAAACAATCAGGAATGATCATTTCCAGTGACATTATTCTAACCTGTGTATAAAGCTTTTGAAAGACTGGCCTGTCTATATATACCAACACAAGAACAGTTTTGTGAGTTTACAATTCATCATAAAATTATCAAGAAAATCTAACCAAGCCATTCACATCAAACTGTGGTTTGGAAATTCATGTTTAAACCATGGTGCTGATTAGCACGTTTGTGAAAAATGTATGTGGTCAACCAGTGAAAATTACCATTTTTTAACAGTAAGTCCTAAACACACATGCATCCTATCAAATTACTATCTGAGGTGTCACAGAACTTTATAAACCCCACCATAAACTGTTTGGGAAAGGACCAACAGTTTTTTTTACTCTCTCCTTGTAAAATATCTGGCTGTGTATGGTAATGCATTGCAATTGACTTTTATAAGATAAACCAGTGTGGATCATCCTATGATATCTGGCACATTCCTGATATCTGGGCAATATTACCAGTCTACAGGTGACTTTATTACATTTTTATGCACAGGTAATATGTCTAGCCACCACATTAATTTGGCTATTTACCAACAAAACCAAATAAGCCTTGAGGTTCAAAGGCGAACGAATAACCATAAAAATTGCCAGATTTCAAGATTATTATTAACAGATTGTTAGATTCACTATAACAGGGCTAATCGTGCCGAGAATAACACTATTTTTTCCCCAGTTACTCTAGAACAGAACATTTTTGACCTCACAGACCACTGATCTCACGGACTCCAGACGCGCATGCGCGGAGGACTGTGTGTCACTTAAAGAGAGGAAACTGTCATGATGCCAGAATGACGTCATGATGCCAGAACCCACCTACTCTCTGAGCCTCCGATAGGAGAGTGGACAGGTTGTGTCCAGACACACAACCCGCCTACTGCTCTCAGTATGTGATCTGTACAGGGGACATGATCAGCGACTCTGGCGGGTGCGCCCCCCAAAGCGGGGTTCTTCTCCTTACCCCACTGGGAGGTGCACCAGCTAGAGCTGTGGGCCACCTGTCAGATGAGTAGCCCGCGGACCGGGGGTTGGGGACCTCTGCTTTAGAAGACAGTCGAGTTGGGAGTTGTCATAAAAACTATTGCCTTATTAGTAATAATGCAGCTCAATCTATATGGCATATTCAAAAGGATGGAGGCAATGTAGACTTTCTGAAGTAATCTTTACATAAATACAATCAGTACTATACTGTCACTGTCAGAAAAAAGTCCACAGATATGCATTTTTTTTACTAACGAAAACAAACAAACGGAAGTGTTAGTAAAAAAAAAGTTGTTAGCTACCACCAGACCAGGACTCCCAGAAGACTTAAGCTTTTCTTCAAACTTTCTCTAACCCTACTCTGGAGGACTCTTGAAGCCATTTTCAGGTTGCATGTGCACCCCCTGATTCCTGCAGTTTGCCAGTAGCTTGATGGCTAGGCAGATTAATCATGCATGTGTGGCAAATTGCTTTCCTCTCCCCTTTAGACCAGCAGTGGGATGTGGGACCTTTGTATTTTAACATTTGTGGTAAAGAACAACGATTGTGCGTGGTGTGCCTCTTCCCATTAGGGAGGGCCATTGCTGCTGCCATTGGGGACAATTCACATGATGTGCTCCCTGGATGCCATTGTAAAGTATACTGAATGTAATTAAATTGAAAATGAAAGAACAGTATATAGACACTCTCAATATGGATGTGCTGGGACTTCACCCCAGCACCACCAAGTATGGTACCGGATGGAGAACCTACAGAGAAATAGGGGAATACAACATGTCCTACTTATATCCTTGGTATATCCTTATATCCAAATAGCAAATGACAAAAAATATATTCCAGGTTTGCTGGATAACCCAGTTGTACCGTTGAAAGTATATACTCTCAAGCCTTGGCGAGCTTTAATAAATCAGGCCCAATATAGTACAATCCTTCTAAATAACAATACAGAAATGACTTCTCTTGCCAATGTAGCTGAGTTTTACCAGGTCATAGTTTATCTGCAGATTCATTTTAAAGCACAACTGTGCTTCAGATTTCAGTCTACATGGAACAGTATAACAAGTACTAAGCATTATACTATTAAACTATGGAGACAATCGCTACATCTCTATGATATTCGTTGGAGGGTCCAGTGTTTAAAAGGGGGTTTTCATTGAAGATTAATAATAAAATTTACACTGTTGACAAAAAATGTATGAAACAGCCTTAGGTTTTACTCAAACACCTTGTTGCAATCACAGTTTGTTGCATCGTATGTATATTCTTCAGTGTGTGGTCTATTTCTGCAACATGACCAATGCAGTATGAACATCCAACCCAAGAAATGTTTTTCCAATGGCAATGTGTTTGTTTTTTATCTAAATATAAACCAATCCAGAATAAACAGAAGAAAGTTATTGTGGTTTTATCATTAACTCATTCATTGGCAGAAAAACAGACAGTGTGAACCACACCGTTTAGATTTATTTCATATTTCATGCTGCTGAACCCACACTTGGCAATAAATACTAAGCTTGTGGCACACATATACATGAATCCTTTGGCTTGTGAAACAGTTGTATCTAATCTAAACCCAATGTCACTTAACATGAATGTGGTGTTGGCCTAGTGTTTTGCTGTGTTTTCTTCCAACAAAAGATAACAGTTCTCTGTTTTTTTGTTTTTTGTGTTTCTGTTCTTCTGAAAACAATAATCAAACTTTACATTGGAGAAAAAGATATAATTCAATAAATAGGATTCATAGTAATTTACAAACTGTTTGGTGATATAACATCAATTGTAATTTAAGATATTAAAATTAGCTAACGTTGATTAAATAAATTCTATGTAAACTGCAACACTTCTATATGCTTATTACAAAATACATTGGGTTTGGAGATTACAGAACCTGGAGAAAAGGGAGCGGTTTCATGTCCTGTTGCTATTGTCCTGATACAGTTGTGCCACCTTAGGATAAAAAGTGTGCCACTCACATAATTAGCAGATAAAAAAAAAAAAATTCAAAATAGAAAAATACATATATACTTTCTAACTTGGATAGTTAGGAAATTCTTAAGGACTTATATTCTTGCTCCACAATCGATATGTGAATTTGTGAATATGTGCCATGAAAACCAGCATAACCAATGTCTTTTCTTTGGTTGGTTGGTTCGCTATTTCCTACAAAAGACTAGTTAACACTATGAAACAGGGAGCAATTAAGTGGTTTGCTATATCATAGTTTATTGACGTGACTTTCAGATTATGTAAAACATAACTTTTTCCCTATTATCATACAGTTATTAGGCCAATGTTATCTTTGTTTCTGCATTATGCTTCTTAGTAAAACCTCGTATGTACAGAATGTTCCAAAGACAAAATGTTACACTATCACCTGTAGCTTTACTTTTGGCTCTTCTCTGTTTGGTTAGAGTTCAAACACTTCACTATCACTTCAATTGCTTTGTTGAGTTCTCTGTAGTCTTTTTATTGATGTAACATGGTTCCTTGACCATGGAACCGTGACACTGTTTTATTTGTCCTATTGCTACTAGATACACTATAAACTTAATAATGGAATCAATCAAAGGCATATGGTTTCATGTTTAAATTTTTATATATATATATATAAACTGGGTCTTTAATAAACCTACAAATCTACACACAGAAAATACTTGCCTGGTGGATCATGTGCACTTGGTGTGATCCAACTGTATTACCACTACTCATGAATCATCAACCTAGCATATTTATTGGGTTTGCATACATGTGCACACAGCACCAGGGGGTTTACCAAGAATGTAAATATATAATTATAGCTACAGGAGGGGAATGAAAGAAACAACTTTCCACAACTATGGGTTTGCAGAAGTCACATCCTATTTCATCTAGGAATACAAGCTCTTGACAAGAAGCCACTCATATCGGTATTTGGATGTTCTTCACATGACTAGGTTTCCTGGCACAATGATAATGCCAAAAGGCATGCCAGTATGTTAAATAGCTTCTGCCCAAAGGTATTTGAAAACTGACTGTTTAAAATCGTTCAAAGAAATCTCTAAAAGCAAATTTACAACACAGAACAATAAAAAGCATCAATGACCACTTTGCTTATGCAAGAATTTCACTAGACTTCATCTAAAGTCTGACAGTTGCTGTAATTCATACTTGTTTCATACATTTAATATGATTCACACATGTCTTTCATACTCAGATAGTCGCCAGCTATCAGACTTTGGGTGACCTTTGTCACTAGCTGAAGTATGAGGCCCTGGTTGACTAAGGCACAGTGCATTGGACTCAAATCTTGGATGAGGGATCATAATAAGTAGAGCTAAAGGTTTCTAAAATAGATTTACATTAAAACACATTACACTTATTACATTCACAATATATACCGTAAGACTATGTTCAGACTCGTGGTGAGGTTGTGAATTAGGTATTGTGTTCTCTTGCCACTAAACCTCTGTCTGGGGGAGAGGCCAAATGAAGTGTTTATCTGCGGCAGCCCAATAAGCAATGAATAGGGGTTTCAATGAGCAGAAGTACTGCTCACTGAACTCCTGCTGTCAAATCTGTAATTGCTGTGGGTGGACAAGGGGCTAGCAATATGCCAGCCACCAGGAGCCATGTGAGATTGCTTGGAAAAAAAATCACTCAGGACCTCTATAGCTGCTATAATATGAAGTCGTTCTTTTTTAAATATAACAACAAAAATCCTACGCATGCACTAATTAACATTAGAGGGGTTGACGGTGATACAGGACGAGAGGACTCTGCCCCGAAGAGCTTACAGTCTTGTAGGTGGGGGAATATACAAACAATAGGAGGGGAGATATGTAGTGGTGGGAAGTAGTGATGGTTTCAAAAGACAGAAGAAGATAGGTATGCAAGTTTGAAAAAATGGGTTTTGAGGGCTCTTTTAAATGAGCAGAAAGTAGGAGCAAGCCGAAAAGGACGAGGAAGACCATTCCAGAGAGTTGGGGCAGCTCTACAGAAGTCTTGTATCCTTGCGTGTGATGAGGTTGAGTGAGGAAGTCATTAGTAGGTCATTGGAGGAGCGGAGAGAGTGGCTAGGGGAGTATTTTTTTACCAGGTCAGAAAGGTAAGGTGGACAATAACTGTGTAGAGATTTGGAGGCTAAGCACAGGAGAAAGTTTATTGTTTATTGTGACCTTTTTTTTGAATATTCTTACTTATATAATCATGTTTATTGCAATCTGCTAAACTAGGAACCATTGGTAAATGCCAAGCATAGAATAGAAAAACTCCAACACAGTGAAAACTCAAATACAACATTTAAACTGGAATACATTTTAAAATGGATTATGTGGACGCATTACTTAATAGCAGCAGCTTGGACAAGTTATGTGCAAAGTTATATGAAACATTCATAATAATATTGATTTTGGACCACAGAGCTATTTTGTTTCCAAAAAAGGGACAGTATGAAGTGAATTTCTGTGAACAAGAAATACCAAAAAAGACAGCTCAGCATTAGAAAAGATAACCGTGTTCTTGGTAACAAATTAAGAAAATGCATCTGTTTTTGGAAAAAAATACAATTATATTCATAACTGTATTGTACAATAGTTAAATATCAAATGTACAATAGGCAAATCAAGTGTCATAGTTTATGAAAACAAAACAATAAGGGGCCGAAAGACATTGTACTGAAAAACATCCATTTTCTTAATCTTGATTTTTTTTGTTGGTATGCAGTTATATAGGGTGTTTAAATAGGTCTATGTAGCTTTATAGGCACCAGAGTTAGACCCTGCGTTCTCAGCTAACTTGCGCTGAGGGGTGTGACGGTTACTCAACTATTTCTGCACAGTGCATTGAAGTGCAGGCATAAAGCTAATACTAGCATTTGCACTGAAATGAATAATAATAAAACTAAAAATAATATTTTAATACATTTTAAAGCAAATATTCACAAATCAAAACATACAGAGATACAAATTTACAAAGATAGTAGCAGTTATAGAAGTTGAAATAGATAGGCATGGCATAGTCTCTAAACATTTGTGTAATGTTTATAAAGAATATAAATGTTGTATACTGTATTGTAAATTAATAATAATTAACATTATGAACCAATAGAAATTGTAATTTATTGAAATCTATAATTACTCTGGACATTTCACTCTAAACAATAGATCATGGATGTAATTAAACTTTCATTCTTACTATAAATGATAGAAAGAAGCAAAAATGAATAAATAATAATGTTAAAAAAATCTTAGCTTATTAATTATTATTAATATTATTATTAATAATTTTAATAATATTAATCATAATGTACAGGAACGTTTTAGCCACTTATTCAGGTTTTACCCTGGGTCAGAGTTATACCATCAAATACGAGATTCTAAAAAGCTGGCCCAAGCAACAAATCAGATAATTCCATTACATTTAATTCAGGTAATTACATTCTATTACAATCAATTCAAGTAGGTACATTTCATATAAATATTGTTCATGGTTATTTTTATTAAACACATACCTACATCAATTGCTGTTTTTTGTCTCCCGGAGATCAGCTTTAAAAAATACTAATAATAGTAGAAATAAATGATATCCTTAAAGGCATTATATGATGTCACCTGATTAACGGGAACTAATTATCATAGGTCCTTTACCATACAACTTTTTTTAGTGTCCATAGAAACCTCTCTGGCTCCTGTACTGTCTAAGCACACATCCTTAGGCCAAGTGAAGACACTTTGATCCTGTGAGTTAAGTTGCACTGTCTCATCTCAAGTTTCCTACTTGCAATGTCTGTTTGTAGAGTTAAATTGTCACACATTTATCATTGCTGCCACAGACAAAGTCGCTGAAAAGTCATTACTACCTTTTCCTGTATCACATAACTCATTTTCAGGAAATTTGAAATCATGATTAACTGGTAAAGAAGAAGTAACATATTTGTTTGCTTTAACATTTAAGCCATCATTACATATGTAGTTTAAATATGGCACCTAAATTGCTTTACTAGTAATCTGAGCAGCCACGTTTGTTTAAAAGTATCAGGTTACTATAGTTAAAACAACATTTACAGATGAAGGTGGACAATGGTATTGCCAAGAAAATAGATGGTTTTACTGCAGAGAAGCAGTTTAAGCAGATTAGTTTAAGTAAGTGATGGGATATCTCTGGGGAGCTAGAAGGAAGTCCAACCAAACTGGTCCATCACTTCCAAAGCATATACTAACATGAAAGTTACCTACACGCATCCGTGGAATAACTCAGAGGAAAAGGGAAGGGCGGAGGACAGTAACATCCTAATCATTACATCCTAATTATATTTAAAACCACAAGAAAGGCTAGAAAATGACCTTTAATACAAAAGTGAATCTCAGAGTTAAGAAGTGTCAACCATAAAACGTGTCACACCAATAATGGTATTTATGGGACACTAACATTTAGAAATGGAAAGAAAAGTATTTTATTTATTTAAATGTTTAAATGTATGCATAGGCAAAACTTGTTATCCTTACATTTTGGATAGGGAAGAAAAGAACTAAAACTCACCAGGTCAATTTTCCTACATGCATATCGTTGGGAAGATATCTACATTTCCCGTATTTCAGAAAGTTTTCTTTTAACTTTCAAAACAGGCAGTTGAGATCGTAATTCTGTTTCAGGACAATTGTAACAGGTGTCCCTATTGTTGAGTTTTCTCTTGTATTTTGTTCTGGAAACTTTAACATTTTGAATTTCCCCTTACTTTCTTTCTTGGTCACCTGGAAAAACTGAGGGTAAATCTCTCCAACGGGGACATAGGCAACAGGCAAAAAATTAGTCATAAATGTAAAAAATAACATGCTTTATACATAATTTCTTCGACTTCCAACATAAAGTAAGTAACCCAATAAAATCTGAGTAAAGTACAGGTATAATAGATATAAAAAAACTTTAAAAATTCAGCTACTATTTAGAGCAATTGGGTACTGGGTCAATCAGAGACAAAATTTATTGTCAACACTTATACAGTAGTTTTCATTAAAGCTGGTCCATGAATGGTTGACCTTTTGATTAATAGTAAATTTGTTTACTGTTCTTTAACCACAGAGGTACATATTACTCTTTCACTCGATCCAGCAATGGACCTGGTCAACTTCTCTTTACCAGTATCGCAGCCTGCTCTTTAATATGGGAAGAGCCAGTTCTTCTTTAGTTCTACTTTAGTTCTCTATCATGCAGTGGTTTTGGCTTCACACTGTCCTGATACAGGTATAAACAATTTTGTTATAAACATATATAATTTATTGTAACATACTACTGCTGGAAGATATTTGAATTGGTAATGTTTCTTTCTAGGCTGTTGATGTCCTAAATAGCTCTAAAAACACCAAGGTTTCCACAACTGAATTCAAAGAATATAGGGTTGGGGAGAGACTATCTAACTTACTTTGATTTAATTCCTCTCTGAGACAGCAGAAAATACGTTCAGCTCTCTGTCATAAGAAGCCACATAAGAGCACATTTTTGCACCCTCCCGTGGTTTTTCAATGAAACATACAGAATATGTAGAATTCAAATCTGTGCCAAAGTTAGGAGACATCTCCCCTCCAAGGTTTTAGACAGGAGTAAAGGCCTTATGGAGAATCAATCTCTGGGAGCTATTAAACATCTTTCCACTGTTCAATGATATAATATATATTTTAAACACACTGGATTGTTAGCTGGCTTAATTTGCAGCAGCCAAAACACATCATTGCAAGCACTCTGCTCTGATAACATGTTTATGTGCTTACAGGCGCTCCCTACTTGGGTGTTCCTTGCAGGCTGATTTTCTTTGGCAAAAAAATGATCAGTGAAGTCTAAAACACTTCAGTTGTGAGTTACCCTTTCAATGTGTCACAATAACTCTGCTTAAGAGATTTACCCAATATGTTTTTCACAGGCAACCAGCCAAGCTCCTCAAACATCTTAGGTGTTTAAGACATTGAATATGTCTTGCTTTGCTGAAATATAGATATTGTTGCATTTACTCCCTATTTCTGACAGAAAATATGTAGATGGGGCTGTAAGAACAATTATGTAAATGTTGTTCTAAAGTCAATCTGGTATCATTCAACATATTGGGACAATTTGGGCTTATGGCAGATCTGCTGGGCAAATGAAGAATTTCTGACTAGTCCATTTCCAATATTCAGAGTGCACAGAACACTTATATTTTCTATCTCTTCCAGTATGTGGGCAGCATACAGCCTTATGGTTATCTTTGGCCAAAACCTATTTGAATATCTACTGCTAAAGTAACCTTGAATTGCCAACATAAAGAGTGTGGAAATACCTTTGGTATCACCCTCCTTTCTGGGTCAACAGTTATCCTTGGGTGAGAGTGTCTGATTTCTTTTGATACACTATAGAGCCTCATGACTTGGATACACGTGAGGTTACCTACATTGCTATGAAACAATACAGCTACATATACCGGTAACTAGCATAACACACATATCATCACAGGTGGGTGAGGACTTGCACTTCAGAAATAAAAGCTTGCCTATGAGCCCAGGATTGGATGGGAACTGAAATAGAGAACAGAAGTGAGATGGTAAGAGGTCCTGAGGCCATTGAATGTTGCCTTAAATATGAACTAAAGGCTCTGATTCACCACATCAGAGAGCAGGATATGAGTGGAAATGAAAAGCACAAAACAAGGCTAGTCTATCCAAACAGTCAGTAGGTTCAGAACTATTTCTTGGCTTTCTTATGAGATGGGATTTTATGCAAACAATAAAAGTAATGAAGATTTCAGTTTGCAAACTTGGAAAAAAAGCAGACAAAGATTTACCTTCAAGTCCTGCCCACAATTTAAAAAATACAAAGTGAGTGGACATCTAAACCTAGAAAGGGAAATAATACCTGTAAGACATGTCATGTGAAAAGTGTCTCTACTGCGCTTCTTCCCCAATTTTTGTTTCCAGGAAAGCTCTAAAATTTTGGGATCAAATTCTCATAAAGACAGGAAGACAAAGGAAATCTTCCGAACAGAGGTACATACAGCTAAACAAACCATTTAGGGGTTTTAAAGTTTCTATACACACATTTTTTGATGGGATTTTACACTATAAATATTGTGTGGTTTATCCTAAACCACATATTGTGAAAGCTAGTGTTTTGTGTCAGGAGTGCCTAAAAATAATCTTGCATTGAAACTTCCTGAGCCCTTTAAGTGAAAATTCTTGGTCTTGTCTTGGGAAAATGTGGAAAGGATTTGTATTCACATTATCATTTACACATCAATTCCTGAAGCACGTGTCTTCTCTCCGATGCTGCATGACTTTTTGTCCTGCATAGTAGGAGATGACAGCAGAGCCACCAACTGCAGTACCTTAGATAGGAAAGTCTTGGGGTTGCAAAGCAGAGGAGCTTGTTAGGAAAACTGATAATGCAATAATAATCAAAATACAGTGTGAGGTGTGAAAACTTTTAGCTTCAGTTTCCATGTTTTCATTTTACATTCATGATACCAATATATTCATCCAACAATCAAAGCATTTTATCTGGTGTTTTACCAACATATACCTTATTTTTTCAAATGCCCCAAAATAATCATTGTTGCTTGAAGGAGCTGCTCAAAACTGCTATGTGCAAGGTACTGGATGTTCTGGTGAACATATGTTTTTCTGACTTTAGGCAAAGCTCCCTATTCATGAAAAATGTGTAAGATTAGTTTTCAAATAAGTTAGTTTATAGTAAAAAAAGTTTTAAAATGATCTACTTTCTAATTTATTCTGCAGCTAGGGAGAAAAATCCAGGGAGGGGTATGGAGGGACAGTATATATCTTCTTTTTAAGTACAGAAAGGAATAAAAGTGCCAAAGAAGTGATCTGGGCTCCCCAGGCTTTTTTGGCAAGTAGTGATAGCTAATGAGGGTGTTGTACTAGAAACGATGCACCTGTTACAGATGTTGTATATTGTCTGTTCAGCAAGCACATGTTTCATTTGCCTGGAGACTAAGATCCTGAAGGGTGGCTGTGGTAAGTCCTTACCCTGGGATTGTATAGCCTTGGATCACCCTGATTTTTGGTTGTGTCTGGTTGCAGTTGAGCTCAAATATGGTCAGTTTGTGGGCTGATGGAAAAAACAGTTGGTAATGTGTATTTAAAAAGCTGCTGTGGAAAAGCTTTTGTGTTTATGCCATTATTTTCTGTCATGTCACAACACGCTATTTAGGTTTTGCAAAATATACTTTTTAACTATGTGTATGAATTTTGTGAGAGTCCAGCTATCCTTTGGAATATTACAGCTGGTATAATCTGAATGCAAATAGGATCTAGACAGCTGCGCCATAATGTCCTGCCTGAACTAACAAATAGAAAGAACACACACTTTTAGACCTTGCATGTAAAGGTCACTTGTGGTTTAAAAAAAGCTATCATTCTCCCAGAAAACAAGGTAATGTGAAAAAAGACAACGTGAATGAGTCCCTAGAATAATGGGCCTTCTGCTGGCAAAGCAACAAGGTGCCAGATAACAGTATTGGCCTCACTAGGAGGGAAGAGAGCAGAGCAAGATGTTGTGATCAGGTAAGCAACCATGGTCCAACCGGGATTATAATCACTGTCACTGACCAGCAGATCTGGGGGGGGGAAATAAAAAAACACTGTCACTAATCATCAAAGCAGGGGAAGGGGTTAACAGCAGAACAACACTGCAATTTTCCATACTAACACTAGGTTGTCATTATTACAACACTTTCTTTTTAGTTTACATTGCAGTATTCTGCAGAAATTGCAGAACTGAAATTTTCAAGCTGAATTTCCGAGGAATTTCTGAATATCTGAGTGTGTTAAAGACACACTTCAATCCATTATTTTCAATAGGATGCCTCAATCAATGCAATGCACCCCAATGCATCACAATTATGTTCCTATTGTGCAGCACCCTGGACATGTTGTGGACTTCAGATTGCTTAAAAGACAACTTGATAAAACTGACCTGGGGAGAATTGTTTTCTTCTCTACAAACATGTATTTCCCAGTTTCCGATTTGTGTTGTTCCAATTTGGTTTAATATTACTTTTTTAGATGTCTGTAAATAGGTTATTTAAAGCTACATGAGAAAAGGACATAGCCTTTATTTATAAATATAAGCTTAGACATCATCCTTTTATAAAGTTAATGTTGTAGAAAATATGGTAAATTCTAGGATATGATTCATTTATTATACATCACATGGTTGGGTACTGATTAAAGTAAATGATCCTGTTGCAAGCCATGTGCTAAGTTTCACAGAGGAGTTTGTTTTTATTTCACATCAGGACAAAATATTAGAGAAACTTTCAAGTGTCTGGATAGAGCTAATGGGAATAGAGGTGATCCTCCTTAGTTTATGCCTTGCATCAGAGAAAGAAGAAAACCATTTTCTCCTGTACTTTCCTGGATGGTCAGAACAATAAAGAAAATTACCAAATTATCAAAACATGTAACTCAGCATCACTTCTGTCACATGAAGAAAACTGATGGGATATATATATATATATATATATATATATATATATATATATATAGTACTATTATATTATAAAGGGAAAAGGCACTGCCATTGCTGACCACCTGATAAAACTACTGTTTATGTAGCTGTCTTTAGCTGCAATTCCTTCTCAGACACTTGTTAGTTAGTTCAATTGACACCCATTTCTCAGATTTCTAAGCAGGGGCATTGCTTTAAAATAAATAGGTGCTGAACACAACCAAATACCATGCTTACTGCCTATACTTTTAGTTTGAGAACATTAATTGTGTAGGATAGAACCTGAGACCCTGGAAAATTTCCTGTGTTTTTCCATACCCCCTCTACTGCCAAGTACAGGACTTATATAGAACAATCAGTTCTTATTGTATTACTTTTTTTCTTTCAGGTTTAGACCTGATCACCGAATAAATGTAAAGAAGATGGAACAATGACCACAGTCATTTGATTTTTTTATCCTTCCTTTCCTTCCTTCCTCTCCTCCTATGACAATAATTGAATCTACCAAGCAGAAGGAGAGGGTTTTATAAGAATACACAAGGTCATACAGTCCCCACCCAATGCGTTATGGCACACCACTGGTAAGATTTCCTAGGTTGCCATTCCAAGTCTGACTTTTCTTTTTAAAACTGAACAAAACAACACAACATATCCAAAAAATCAGAAGTATTTCCATCCAATCTCAGTACGATCAACTAAATATTGTATAAGGATGGACTGAATTATTTTCCATAAGAGTGACTGTAGCAGGCAGGCTGTTCCATAGGGACTAGTTGGAGCTAAGAGATGCTATCACTGTCCTTTGCTTCTGTTGACCTTAGTAAGCTTGAAAACTTTTTGGTGTGGTTACAATAGCTGAGGATAGTATTTGTACTGATATGTGTAGCCCATCTATAATAATATGGTTACACTATATGAGGGGAAAGTTTACAAAACTTTCAGGTGACAGACCTACTAAATCATTGGAGGTTAATAAGGTTAACTAAACACATGAGATAACACAAATGATTTATTTTTCCGGTTCATTTGATGTCTGCAGACACATTTTTAGCAGAGTTTTCCAGAAAAATAATAGAATTGGCAAGAACAATATAAAAAAATAAAAGTACAAGATTAACAAGCTCTTCTTCCATATATAGAGGAAAAACAGTAAAGATTTTGTATTTACCAATGTTTCCTAATGCATCTCCTCTCATTGGACGTGATTTATTAAAGCTATACTTTTTAAAGCTACACCTTCTTCAATGAAGCTGGGTGATCCAGTAAATCTGGAATGCATCTGGTCCAGGACTGAAAACATTTGCTAGCAAATAGCAAATGACTTTGAAGAAATCATTTTTGCTAGATCACCTAGCTTTACTGATAAAAGTGTATCCTCTCCAGCCTTGGAGAGCTTTATTAAATCAAATGTGGCACTGCGAAGGCGGATTTATACCACGCATAGCAGAATCCAGACATTTTGAAGGGATGTTATGACCTATTACACAACATTAGTGAACTTCTTGTCTTTGTTCTGGGAATGGGCCATCTTTGGTACATTTTATATTAAAGAACAGGAAGAGAGACACACCAAATGGGACTTTCACGACAGTTACTTTTTCATAAAAGGTTAATACTTTATTACAATTGTTTGAATAAAAGTTCATCCATACTTTTTTTTTCCTTTTTCTCACCAAACAATAGAATAATTTATTCTACTGAATAATAATTTGTAATATCTAGAAACAGAGCAATGTGCCACTTCTAGACTCTATGCGGCTTGCTGCAGTTACCATACTGCAGATTTTTCGATAAAAAATAACTAAGCAATATTTATCAAAACATTATTTCTACCTCAGTCGGCTTTGTAACAACATCATTCTGTTATTATATTTAGTTTAGTGCAAATATTGATCATTGGGAGTACATTAGGAGAACTCACATGCAAGTTTATAGCATAACATATAAACAAAACATTACCTAGAACACTTTTTATGTTAAACATGGTTAAATGTATAAGATATGGAGGATTTTATTTAAAAATTCCTTGTATACAATATGTTCCCTTTGAAAGTGTTTCCATATCATGTAATCCAAGTTAAACCTAAGTTACCACGCTTATGCATAACAAAACATTTCCTTTTAGTTTTAGGTAAAGGAGAAAAGGGTTAGCAGGCAACAAGAAGTTAGATAATCTCTGCAAAAATTGAAATTTCATGTTAGGACTGGAACAAGTGTTCTCTTTGGAAAAAGTTATGCCCATGTTTTGTTTTAGTGACAACTTTTGGTTTTGGACAATCATCCTTAGGACAAATGTGATAAATGCCAGCAACAGGCACACAGAAACAATAACATCATGACAAAAGGAACAAAGTCCACCATATGTCCAAATCCACAAAAAGGTGTCTATACATACACTTTAAATATATGATTGGTTGCCATGGGCACAATTGCCACCGCCATATAATGCTTATTATTAACCACCTTGCTTTTCACAATTGCAAATTCATACAAATTCATCTATTAAATGTATTATTTTATACTTGAAAATTATTTTGGTAACATCTTGCTGACATCAGTAAATGACAATATATAAGATTTGCAGTGTCAGTGCTGTATAAATAAACCTGTGCGACCCATAAGATGTCGGGAACTGTAAAGCGCTCACCTCCCCCATATTTTCCCATGACATTTCAATTTGACTTTGATATTTTTGTGTGTGTTTCCTGCCTTTCCTGTAAAAGGTACAACAGTCTAGTCACAGGGGAACCTTATTGCCGACATCAGTTGTTGTGACTTAATACTATTGTTTCCTCCGTCTTTTCTCAACCTCTTGTAAAACTTCATTTCCCTTTTTCTCATGAATGATGGGAATAGGCACAAAATATCCTGGTCCTGGTGATCCGTGTTACAGGGTGCTTTTGTAAGGATCTTTTTATAGACTGTACCCAGAATCCAATATACCACTACAGGTACTAAAATAATAACAGGCTGTCATCTGACCACATCCTAAGTATAAACAGATTAAGGGAAAATACTGAATTAATGGGAATGTGGTGCTGGCTAATTCTTTACAGTCTATATATAGAACATTCACATTAGTCGCAGCTCTTTTAAAGCCTGCAGTTTATTGTTTTTAATGTTGTCTTGGCCGCTAATAACCAATTGGGTCTGACTTAATAAAGCTCTCCAAGGCTGGAGAGGATACACTTTCATCAGTGAAGCTGGGTAACCCAGCAAACCAGGAATAGATTTCTCTAAAGTCATTTGCATTTTTGCTTGCAAATGTTTCAAATCCTGGACTAGATCCATTCCAGGTTTGCTGGATTACCCAGCTTCACTAATGAAAGTGTATCCTCTCCAGCCTTGGGAAGCTTTAATAAATTAGGCCCAAAGAGTAAGTAATTTACATAAGGTAAAATACCAATAATCACAATGGTAACTCACGTATAAACTGTAATAATAATAGTCATAAAGCCTTGTCAATAACAACACATCTCACATATTTAGGTGGACATTTTTTTCACGTTTTATTTAAAAACCCTTGGCCACTATAAAACATGCTTCTAGGCTGCAATGTTCACCTTCATTCCCAGGTTGTTCTATACCAGGGGTGGGCAAAGTTTTATGGCCACTAGGCCATTTATGGGTTGGGCGGGAGAACACTAGCCCGGACCAACCCGAATGGCCCCGCCCACCAGCAGGGAACGCCCCCTGGAGTGAAATACCGCTTCTCTGTATGCATTGCGGAGGACAGGGATTTACCTTCAGGGAGCTTTCCCTATTTAAATGGGGGAGCAACAGCAAGGAGGCGGCACGGGAGCTCCTGCAGCTCCGGTAGTTCCTAACGCCCCCTGGGCGGTGGGTTGCCGGCAGGCATTAGGCCGGATGGGCCACGGGGCGTTAGGCCGGAACGAACTAACCGCTATGCCGTATCTGGCCAAAAGGCCGGAGATTGCCGACCGCGGTTCTATACAATAGCTTTCACAAGATCCCATTCACAATTTAATGAAGAAGAGAGCTCACTCCATCACTGAGAACCACCAGAACTAAGAAGAGACTGACAGCTGAAAAATCTACAGAGAGTGGCAGCTAAAGATGGAGATGGAAGGTTGATATAGATGGAATAAGATGTTTAGAAATTAACTTTGAAAAAGGTTTCTAAATAGCCTAATATATATGGAAGTGATAGTAAATTTAAAACTACTCAAAATATTTATAATGAATACAGATAACTCTGAGAGCAAAGATAAGAGTTTGCCAAAATAAGTAAATCCACTGCACATTTAGACCTAAAGAGGTCCTGTCTCCACTACATAAAATAATAATAAAGATAAATACAAGAGAACACTAGTCCTTACCTATCCTACACCACCAATCTCTGCTATCATTAGGACAGTGCTAAAGACACTGCTTCAAGAATCTTCTACGAGTATTGGATACCTGATGTCCCTTGGTGCTACCCAGAGATGACTGCTTTTGTATAAAGGTAAGACACATAAAATAGTTTGCATTAGGTCTTTCTTGACACTTACAAGAATGTAGTCTGAAGTGGGAATTTCTCTTTTCACACATGCACTTGGTTTTTTATTCTTCAGATTTCTACAGAACAGAGATAATTACAGAACAACACTGTAATGTCTGTTGAGGTGATTAATATCATAACTGGAGTAAATAGGAAACACTATCTGTGAAGCAGAGATGTCTGGCTTCTTCCGTTTACTTTGAAAAATGAATGAAATTTTGGAAAAGAAGAAAGTTGATGATTTACAAGGAGGAAATTATTAACAACTCAAGATGGTGAACTGCAATACGAAACACATACAGACCAGTTGGCAGAAGATCAACATCAAGGGAATAATCACTTCATAATATACCAGATTTAGTTTTAAGGTGCATTTTAAAACAATAACTGAAAGAATTTAGGGAGCTAATGCAGCAACTGCAGTTAAGTCAAAAACATCACTGTAAGTAGACAGAATAAGCACACACAGCTTAGTGGTATGGCATTAAAGTGTATAGGCCTGATTTGATAAAGCTCTTCAGAACTGGAGAAGACAGACTATTGTAGGTGAAGCTGGATGATCCAGCAAACCTAGAGCGGATCTCTTAAAAAGCATTGGATATTAGTTGGCAAACGTTTTCAATACTGGACCAGATTCATTCCATGTTTATTGGATCACCCAGGTTCATCCATGATAGTCTATCATCTACAGTCTTGGAGAGCTTTGATAAATCAGGCCCAATGTCTGTTGTACCAGGATCACCAGATTACAGACAAGAATGGAATAGGGCAGCACACAAGATCTAGATAACAAACTAAAGCATGTCAGGTAGGTGTAATTTAAGGTTTAATTTTTGATTTGAGTGTAGTGTTCTGGGGTGTTGTCTGTAAAAACAGAATAACAGTAGCACATTTTATGATCTCAGTAAAGCCTAGTAGGACCTTTTTTCAGGAACACGAGAACAAGTGTTGCTGTTCGGATTTCAATATTCAACATTCAGTTTTGAACTGAATAAATCTGCTGTTTATGCTAAAATACCTAATTTTTGGTACCCATTGGACCTGATTGGATTGGATCTATTTGGTCCAAGATTTAGAACATTTGATAAATAATTATTAAGAAATTATTCCAGGTTTGCTGGATCACCTAGGTTCACCCATGATAGTCTATCGTTTCTAATCTTGGTGAGCTTTAATAAGCCAGGCTCAGTGCGTACAATGGGTTCAGGGGTGATAGTCACCAGCAAATGGAAACACCGACTGCTGTATACATTGACAATGAACTTACAACCTGATATTACATAAATTTACAACTCCACATAGAAAATGTATATAACTTTGATCATTAAAAACCTTTATTTATATATAAAAATATATAATATATTTATTATTAGGTTTGAATATCGAAAACCATTTTTCAATGATCTTACTGGCCATACACCATAAATGACCAGCATTACTAATATTATGCATTTAGCTAGGAGAGTTTAAATAAGGCAGAGCGCTGGGACCTTTTTAGGACACTGCTGAGTGCAATCAATTAGGAAAGGACTACTTGAGACTTTGGAATAGAGTTTGTCATTTTTGGCATAGTGTAATGTTTTTAGGGTGTGTGGTATCTCCACCTCTGGAAGCTGTACAAAACTTCCAACACCACAAATATGACGTAAAACAGTAACAGTTTAAAGGAGCCTGATATAAAGAGCACATAAACAGGACAATAGGGGACATTCTACATTTGTAGAATGTTCCTGCCTTCTCAGTACGGTTTACTGGTGGCCCCCAATATTTTTAATATTTAAAATGAATAAAAGAAATTTAATGTAATGTATTTTTTTTTAAGCTGTTCTTTGTGTTATTTCAGATAATTTCTTTAGTACTAAAATGCATCTAGTGTTGTATTTGTTGTCAATACTGTTTTTTAGGCAGAGCTGTATCAATCTATTAAAATTCATTTTCCAGGGACAACTGTCACAGATTAGTGCCACATCCAATTTCCTACTATAATATTACTATACAGTATATACAAATAATCTTTAAAGGCACATTTCAATCAAAACACATCTTTCAAAACTGAATTTTTTTTTTCAGTTTTAAATGATGAGATTTAATGGAAAGGTGCCTTTTAAAGTACATTTAGATATTTGGAAATACTATGTACACTGAAGTCTAAGGGAAAGGACATAAGATGTCTTTGATGATGCCAGATTTCTTCCAGCAGGCGTTGGTACTATACACTGCTGCAGATAGTCTGGAAGAATGATACCAAACAAGAGAAACCTAGTACACATGTTGGCTTATTTTTAAAATTTGCTGAGGATCTAAAATCTCATTGGATTCTTCTCTTGTTAATAGATAAGTGTAACAACCAAATAACAAAGACACCTCCATGAATACAGTTTAAAGTTCTTGATAGTGTTGAGGATCAAGACCACTATCACATTTTAATGCTGTCTATGTTTCCACAAAGTAGATACATCCTACCTTTTTATCAAGCAGACCATTATTACATGACATAGTATTGTGGATTTTACAGTTTAGGTCATTGTGGTTCACAGTCTTTTGTTATTGCAGTATATTTATATACATAGTTTAAGGCCCATTTGTGAGGTAGGTAGCCAAATAGCCATTAGTATGATTTTAGGATGTGGAAGAAAACCAAAGTACCCAGAGAAAACATGGGGAGAACATGCAAACTTTAAAGTTACATAGTAGGTCAGGTTGAAAAAAAGAGTCCATCAAGCTGAACCACTTGGGAAATAAACATATCCCAGATAAAAAAACCCTATGGACATAGCTGATCCAGAGGAAGGTTAAAAAAAACCCTGGTACAATTTGCTCCAACAGGGAAAAAAAAATCCTTCCTGATTCCATGAGGCGATCACATGTTCCCTGGATCAACAGTTTCTGCAACTTTTTCCTATTCTCTAGTTCATCATCTGAGAGTGATTATGCCATATTTTCAGTAAAATTATTAGAATGCATATGTGCTTTATACTTTATACAAAAACCTAAATGTAATCAGTTAATCTTGTTAAACTTGGTGCACATACAAAAATTGATTCTACAATTCTTCTACTATATTTTATAGGTTTACCAACAATTATGTAGGGTCTTCATATACAAGTCATTCAATTTATATTGAAGTTGAACTAAACTCTTTGGTGGGCGGTGAGCTTCTGCCATAATTTGCAGTTATGCACAGCATACGTGCCGAATGTGGCATAGACTTACCTGTGTGCGGTTGCTCCACAGGGATAACAGTTACAGGACGGAAGCTGCCATTTAGGCCACCAACTCCATGATGGACTTTCGAGATCACGGTGATCCTATTCGGCCATTGGATGTTCACTGATGATGTAATTCCTGTGCATGAGCAGGAGTTAAATTGTTCCCGCTGGCTGGCTCTGTATGTGACATCGTTGCCACTGTGCTCTACACTACATGGTTCATGGGTTAGGTTCGCTTTAGGTTGAGCAGACCCTCACATCCACATCTTCATTTATATCATTCACTTGGATGTTACAAGTTAATTGAGTAAATCCATCTTTCCTATACACACTGCAACATATTGATTTGTCACAATAATGTATTACCAAAAGGTGTGCGGGACTGAAACTGACCTGGTCTAACCTAATTGTCTCTCCATGAAGTTAAAAAACACTCTGAAATTGATAAATGAACTCATAAAATGTATTAAGGAAATAAAAGGACATTCCTACTTCTGGTACTTTATAGATGTAGCTTGTTCAGTCTGTGAGAATGTTTAAAGAGCTATAACTTTGGCTGCAGCTATGATTCATCCTATGCTATGTCTGGATATTTATGTTATTGATAATATACTTGAGTAGATTAATAAATTAGAAGAAATAAATAGCTGTACTATAGAAACAAATTGTTATAATCTGCTTGTGATAAAGCTTAAAAATATGGCTAAAGTGATACCATTTCTTGGCTAACGTACATACTGCAATCATTCTCTTTTCTTTGTACATCATGTATATATATCATAAAGCCTCAGCATCATGAAGGGTATGTTTTATTAAGACCCAACAAGCAGACCTCAGCCTACAAAGATTTCAATAGTAATCTGCTCAATTAACCACTGAGGTCACTCTTAGTTTTAATCTAACTTTACTAATAGTCTTCCTTTCTAACAATGCATGTATAGTTCTTTAAAGGAAGGCCTTACGTCAAACATATGTTCAGATCAAGTACATAAGTAGAGAAGGGGAAGGGAAGTATGATATGTTTTAAATCTCAAACAATCCATGCATCAGTCTTACATGGAATGATTTATTGTTGGCTATTGTAAAGCATAAGCGGGTCACATAACCTTGAACTGAAGTGAAGCCAGTGAATAGCTACAACTTTCCACTTCTGAAGTGCAGGGTATGTTTTATCAGAGCAAGTTCTGTTATCGGAAGTTTTTCTTTTTTTCAGACCCAAGCCTGGGGTCTTGATGTTACATAATTTAAAAGGCTAGTAATCTTAAAGCTAAACTCCAGACGCACAATTCAAAACACAATAAAAATACATTTATGATAGCTGTGTTACCTGCCAAATTAGTTGTAATTTTTTTCATCCAGGTCAGCTCATTTGGAGAGCACAGCCCAATATGGCAGGATAAACTACTATTGTGGTTAAAGTAGAGATATAGTTCTGATGGGCTGGTTTATATGACATAAGAGACTGTATAAGTCTCTTCTTCCATAAATGCTTCTAACTGCCTGTCAGCACTATTTTATATGTGTACAAAAAGCTGGGCATACACGATCCTGTCACTAGACAGAGTAACTCCTATGCATATGCCTAAGAGTTATACCATAATATATATTGGGTCAAAGTTGTGTGAACACAACTATAAATAGACCCCTTGGTGTTAAGAAATGTATCCAATGTTTATTATGCTTTTTTCCTCTTATTTACAATAGACCATAGCAAACTGAATGTGAACTGTACCATATGAAGGAGCTGCAATCCTCATTCTAGTAAATAAGACTACTAGTATGCACACATACCCAGTTTCTGGTCGTTAAGTGTTTACAAAAAGTCCTTTGAGGTTTGCCAAACTTAAACTTAGTGTGAACCCCACTGAGGTCAACGAGAGACACATCTTTAACCTCAATTCCTTTTATGTGGAATAATTTTAGAGGAGAATAGGCGAACTACTGTTAAAAAGGCATGAGGAGGTGGCCATGTTCTCCCATCACTAGTGCCAACTCAAGCATTTTTTTGAAGAAATTACGTTTGGCAAGAAGAAGGTCTTTCTTAAAATTTCCCTAAAAAAAATAACCAGACCATGGGCCTCTGTTACATGCCATCCCTTACAGTTAGTCAGGTTGAACCACTGGGGAAATAAACATATCCTAGATGAAATCCCAATATACATAGTTGATCCAGAGCAAGGCAAAAAACCTTTATAAAGCCTGGGTCAATTTGCTCTAGCAGGGGAAAAATTCCTACCTGATCCCATGAGACAGTCAGATGTTCCATGAAAGTCTCTGTTGTCTTTACTTTAATATCCAGGTATATTCTGTACTTCTAGAAAAGCATCCAGCTTTATCTTAAAGCAATCTATAAAATGTGCTGAGTGCGCCTATTCTACCTTTTCACTGCTGAGTTCCTCCATTACTTTACTCAGTTGCCAGGGATCCAGGGGACAGACACCAGTGACACAACGGCCATTGTGGGCACAGTGAACACAGGAGATACTGAAAGTAACAGGAGGCACAGGTGACTCAGGAATATGCACAGACAGACAGGAACACTGGAACAGCACAGGGAAAATAGCTGGGAACCAACAGACTGGACAACAAGGGGTTAACGCAGGAGTTGGACAGAGGAAACACTGAATTAAGCACCAGGTGAAAAGGAATTAGCTCAACAGAACTCAACAGGCTCAGCACAATGGAGACACGGTACACGTACACAGAGTGCAGTGTGTGAACTAGCTAAATAGCAAGGGATGGGTAAGTGGCCTTTGCTGTGGTTGTTGAAAGAAAGGGGGTAAGCCAGTTGTGATAGACATAAACCTAGTTTAATCTCCATACATGTATACCATGTAACTCATCTCTCATTACAGGTATAAACTGCATATAGCAGGGGTCAGTAACCTGTATCTATGGTAATCTATAATTAATAGTTGTATTATTATATATATATATATACACACAAAGAGGTGCTGAGTGTGGGGGCCTATGACAGCCTAATATCATAGTATGTAACTGTGCAAATATCAGGTTTTTGCGATTCCTAAAACATTTTTTTTATTTTAGTGAGAAGCTGTGATGGTGGAGGCACAAGCAAGTTTCAAGTCGTTGTTTCTCCAGGGAAAGTCAGCAAAGGACATTCACACTTCTCCCCCAGTGTTGGTGACATCTCAGTGTGAATGTCCTTTGCTAACTTCCCCTAGAGAAACAAAAACTTCATGACGGCCCGTAACTCCGACGACGATGAAACTTGCAATACCAACCCTTATTTTGAGTTTGAGAGGTTCTCTTTAAAGCGGAACTTTTATAAAAAAAAAAAAAAATGGATGGAACAATAAATGTGGCTATCTTCTTTCTTCTTCTTCTTCTTCTTCTTTCTGTCACCCGAAATCGCACTGCGGATGCATGAGATCAAGCACTTTTATTTTGTTACATTATGGGAACGGCCCTGATGGCACAAGCATGATCTTGGGCATGCGCAGAAGAAGCAGCCCACAGCCTTCTTTTAAGACAATTAGTCTAAGGACACTTAAGATTCATGCACACAAATCTAAAGTTCTGCTACA
>NC_092860.1:115028874-115034356 GCF_032062135.1 Pyxicephalus adspersus | reverse complement strand
AACACCCAGTCCTAACCTCTTTCTTGGAGAGATAAAGCATTTTGACTGTTGTGCCAGTTATGCACATTTTAGAGTACTCTGGATCACACTGTATGCTACAACAGCATACAACAGATTGTCATTAATTTGGAGGTATGAGATAAAAATCTTCTATTTGGACATATACTAGTATGCCAAGTTTTACAACCTACCCATATACGTGGCCCTTCTGGAACAGTTAAATAAACATTTTTGAACAGTATAAAGACCTATCCCAACCGGCTTTTGTGAGTTTCGCATACCCATACAAGTCTACAGCAGTGCAGAACCCACTTGAAGAGGGTCAAATGCAGATGAGAAGAATCTCACACTGATGTCATCAATACAGGCTCTCACCTACTTTGCTGGCTATCTTTCTTCTTATAACAAAAATACATTTAGGGCATCCAATAATAAAATGCCTATGGAGGATTTCCCGAAACCCTGCTCAGTGACTGGAAATTAACACAGTAAGAGGCCCTTATTTCCATGAGTATCTCTATTGAATGCAGTGTTGAAATCCATAACCTTCCTTTAGATGTTTCGAAGAAAGAGGAGAGCTTTAAACAGTAGATAATAAGACTACAAAGAAAGTAGGCAAGGAATCCTGTACACCATGTTGGATAGTTTTATTTCAAAACAGTGTTTGGACAGCTCACATTTGTCAATAGATGACAGCATTTGTATGTATTGTAATGTATTTCTAGAATAAATCCTAAAAAAAGAAAAAAAATACATTCATCACATTTACTCAGCTGGCTCAGCCATTATGAAAGAAAAATGATTGCATTGCTCGTAACAGATGGGTACAATTTTCCCCCAAATAACCAGGGAGACTAAACATACATGAATTGCTCAAAATAAAAAAATAAAAAAATTGTGGCTTCTTACCAGTATTTACAATGATGCTGTTACTCACATGGCCATTACATTTCTGAATAAAACTTTTTATTGCCAAGTGCAGTTTTTCTCATTTTGTTTTGTAAATAAAACATGTCTCTCTATTTTGGTAGGAAAATTAGGCAGGATATTTTCAAGATGTACAGGAACAAATATATAAAAAATCAAGTTAGGAAAACATTGCAATAACTTAATAGTTTACTGTGGTTTTATAGTTATCTGGGAATGGAATAGAAATATGGCCTGATCCAGTGACCAAAGGAAGAATGCCAGCATTTGGGACAACGTTCCAGGATAGGGTGAGAGTTATATTCCGATTACCCCTAGAAAAAGACAACAAAAGATTAGCAACATGAGAAACCACAACTGTAACCAGTTCACACTGTTCTGACACTGAACCATCTAATTAGACTTCTAACCTGCTTAATCTACCGTGTTGCAATGGCAGTGGAAACGCAGTCAGGGCAAAGTCTGTAGCACATGGTATACACAAAGCACAAGTGTAATATCAAGCTAATTAATAGGAATTCATCAAACTTGTCCTCAGATGTTTCCCAGATACCTCCCAATATGCTAATCTGGTACAATTAGGATCCATGTCAATGGGTTTTTGACTTGTGAGATCAATTAGGAATTAAAGACAAGTGCATTTGACTCAGTTTAAACATGTTTTTTTGCATTCCCATGTATAGAACTTGTATGGGAATGCAGAACTTGCTTGAAATCAACACAGTAAGACAAGCCCTTAGTGTCTATGCAATATCATTACAAAGAAGCATTATTTCCTTTTTAAGTTATGAACTACTTATAAAGTGGAAGATTAGTTGGGCAACAATCTGAATTTATGTAAAAAACAAAAAAAGAAAACAATCAAAGTATTCATCTATACTCTTGCTTGCCAACCCTTTTGTCATAAATTGTTTGACAACAGCTGGGGACAGTTAGATGCCTAGATATCCTTGGAATTGGCACTTATGGTCTCTGCCCACAACTGCTACTCATTTGCAAGACAATTACACCATATAAAGCACACAATGAGCATTCCAATCCCTGAAAGGCTTTATTTTTTTTTTCAGTTGCACCCAGCAGTCAGTAAAGTCATAACCATCACTCCAGGGACTGCAGAAAGGATAGGCAGATGTGTCTGCACTTAACTTTTTGACATATGTAAAGAGTTGTGAAAAGATAAGGATACAGATTAGGATAGATCCACATAGGCAGTAGATGCACGGGAGCTTACAATGCCTGATAGAACCTTCCAATCACGTCTAATCAATTTCTACAGATCACAAGTAACGCCATGCTTGTTCAGGAATGTGCTGCACAAAGAATATCTGATAATAATAATTAAACAGCATCACTTTAAAGTACTCCTGACATCCTAATTCTGTACAGAACTATCCCTTCTGTCACCACAAATCAATCACAATACTTTCTGGCGCCAAAGAATAAACAGAAATCAGCTTTTTCTGTCAGCTTTCACCTTATAAATTTTATCTCTTGCGCTAGCCTCTTGTGGAGAGCACATCCTAATAAAAACAATATATTTTTTCCAGATGCTTACTTCAGACCGTTTCCATCATCGAAGAAAAAATACTTTGATTTCATCTCCTTTAAAGACAACTTTGGGTTATCCCCCCGGAGGATGATTTTGTCCCATAGCACAACCTGGTTCAAAGCCTAAAATAAAACATAAAAATTGTAATTTGAAGGAAAATGTCTATACAAAAGCTTTGTCAAATACAGTCAATACCAAAGTTTTAATCTAAAAAATACTAAAGCTGTAATATCCAACATACCAATGCACATAAAAAATAATACAAATGCAATTTAATTATAATTAAACACCTTTCATCTGTATTTTAATAGTATTAAATTAAAGCAGTCTATGCTAAACTAAAATTTGAAGTTTTAAAGTGAAATACTAGCAAGACTCACTATATTCGTATTGAATACAGGTTTTTATTGATGCTTGGATCTCTAGTGGGAAAATATCTTCTGTTATGGAACAACACACACACAAAATCAGAACTGTAATAGGGTAACATGACTTGCTTTTTTCAAAACTATGGATCTAATTTTAGCAGCAAGAGGTAGTGTAGCTCAGTAAATAAAAGTCTTCTAAGTCTTCTAAAAGTAGAAGCCAACAGAAAACTGTTCAGTTTTAGATGGGTTGAAGCTGTAGAAGAAGATAGGAACCCTTTAAGGTTTAAACTGCTGTCTACAGTGCTGAAAAATGGAGCCATATATATGCAGGGATGATGCAATTCTATATAGTACATGCGTGGAAACAGCATCATCATAGAAGACCACCCTGTCAATGAAAAAGGAAGATACTGGCAGCAAACCAATTTTTTTCTTTAACTTTTTGTTAGAAGAAAATAAATCGCCACTTGCAACATGACCCGAAGAAGTAGTGATATTACAGCTTGTGTACATGCACATATAAATTTGTTTTGACATATATCTTCAAATTCAATAAACTCACTGGAAAATGTTAGCACATGCAAAAAAGAGATCTGGCTCTTTGGTTAGCGCAGACCTAATGCAAAACAGAGTGGAGTGTTCCATTTTTTGTTAGAAGAGACTTGGAATGTGATCACTGTACTTTTTTCAATATGCTGCATATGGAGCCAAGTGCCAGGATAATGTAGCTCCTACATGCAGACTAAGACAAGACTGCTATAATATGAAAGGTGCCTGCCATTCCAAAAACATAAGGGAAGTCACATGCCATCTGTCCACAAACCTTTAGCTAGGAAGCTGACAGCATGGTGATGTGGCAAGAAAAAAAAAGGATCAAAGGACATGCCAATAATTTGAATGAAGACACTCATACTTACATTACTTTTAGTGGAATATTCTGCAGACAAATATATAAAGAGCTGCTTAACATTCCAGTCAAATATTGGCTGCAAATGTAAGGTCATTAAGGAAACCAACTAGGACAGCATTACCCTGCATTGTAAATTCATGCACAACAAATCTCCTTCTATATACAAGTGATCTGTTGTCTCTCCATCAGTATCCTAAACTAAAGAAGTATATTATTAAAACTTACTGTATCAGAACATGGGCAGGTTTGTAGCTTTGAGAAACAATATTAACATACTAAACTTCCATCTTGCCATTTTCTCATAAGCCTGCACAGGTACCTTGATGTTGGTGTCCCAAGCCTGGTCTATTACTGCAGTATGCAGACACTGTAGTTGTCCTTGTTAAAATACTGATATCAAATTATTACTATGTATATTTGTTTAAAATGGTTTTCCCAATTTTATTTAAATTTAGGTGCAGGAAAACATACAAAAGAACAAAAATGCAACAAATGCAGGGCATATATGCATTTTGCTCCATTTGCGAAAGCAGGACTTATCGTATTTTTCGGACCATAAGACGCACTTTTTTCCCCCCAGAAGTGGGGGAAAAAAGTCCCTGCGTCTTATGGTCCAAATACAGCCTACACATATGCTGTTAAAAAAAAAAGTTTCTTACCGTGTTCCTCTCCTGTGTGCGTGTCTCCTACTCAAACTTCAGGAAAACACACTATTGAGAACCTTTAAGACTTTTTTTTATATCTGTCTCATTTCATTACAGCATTCCTGTCTTCGAAAAACATTTAAAAAAGCAATGTTCTAACATAACACCATGAGAAAAAATTTGGAATTTGGCAAAGCAGCATATACATTAAGGGCATAGTAATCTCTGCTGCAATAATGTGCTGTATTTTTGGCAATGATAACAAAAGTAAACACAACCTTGGGATTTTGAGCCTGCAGAACAAGTTATCAAAGGGATTAGGTTTATCAGCATTTAGACATAGAATATGGAGCAAGTAATATAATGGCACATATAATAGCATTCTGCGTGCTTCATAAAGGATATCTGCATTTATATCAAATATGATAAATCCGAGGTCACTCCTTTCTCTCGGGCCAGTGAAGTCTTCCACATTCTCTCTAAAAAGACAAAATGATAAAACATTACAGATGGACAATTAGGGGACTCATCGATATCAGAATATTCCAAACTTTAATAAAGAAGATAATATTCTGTTATCCATGATTGTGTGTTAGATTTTAGTAAACAATTTCATGCGCTGCACATACATTCTAGTGTCCATCGTTCCTACTGTAGAATACCTAGAAAGAGTATGTATTGTCGCAGGATAAAAACAGTTTTCAGGTCATCAGGGGAAGGGACAATTAGATAAAATCTTTCATCATTTTTAGTCACTTTAAAGCACGGTTTTCAGTTTTCTTTTATTTCTATAAGGTATGGTTTTTTGGCGTTTTTTTTTTTTTCCTTTTTCAACCTTTGACCTTGCAACCCTGTCTACATTACATGTCTACTCTGCACGCGAAAGAGCCCAGCTGGGGACGTGCATTTGCAAAAACACGTACAAGCCTTGCCTAGCCTTAATATATTGGCGGAGAAAATACATCATATGTGAAAAATCCTCTTTCAAAATGCACCTAACATGCACTTTACATAAATATTTACAGCCTGGATTTTAATGATTAACTTTTTCTAGGAAAATTACACTAAAAAAGGACACAAAAAA
>NC_092860.1:115021422-115028291 GCF_032062135.1 Pyxicephalus adspersus | reverse complement strand
ACATATTACGCAGCGCTGTACATTAAATAGGAGCTGCAAATGACAGACTAATACAGACAGTGATACAGGAGGAGAGGACTCTGCCCAAAGAGCTTACAATCTAGGAGGTGGGGAAAGTAACACACAATAGGATGGGAGATATGTAGTGTGGGAAGTAGTGATGGTTTCAAAAGACAGAAAAAGATGAGTAGGCAAGTTTAAAAGAAATGTGTTTTGAGTACTCTTTTAAATGAGCAGAAAGTAGGAGCAAGCCGAATAGGAAGACCATTCCAGAGAATTGGAGCAGCTCTAGAGAAGTCCTGTATCCGTGCGTGTGATGAGGTTATGAGTGAGGAATTCATTAGTAGGACCATTGGAAGAGAGCGGCTAGGGGAGTATTTTTTTATCAGGCCAGAAAGTTAACTATGACAAGAACTGTGTAGGGATTTGAAGGCAAAACACAGGAGCTTGAATTCGATTCCAAGATGAAATGGAAGCCAGTGTAGAGATCTGCAAATAGATGCAGAGGAAGAGGAGGGGTGGGAAGGATGGATGAGTCTGGCTGCTTAAGATTTAATTCAGATTATAAACCATCTAGGCTAGCAGAGAAACATCTTAAATCTTCAGTGGGTGCATTGGAGTACACAGATAAAAAGATGGCCATTTTAACCTCCACCCCTCCAATTGTTGTTTTGCTTTATTAGTGACCCTAAAAGTAACAAAGGTTTCTGATGGTCCAGCCTTTTTAGCAGATTTATCCAGCACTGACAGTTATCAGACATGCAACTTTTTAATGCCTCTTTTGTCATCTACTTACAAAGTATGGCAGGAAGATGATGTTAAAGGGGATCAATAAAAAAGAAAAGGTAATTTGGCAATTGGCAATTAGAAGCTGTATTTACCTAATTTAATCCGGTTACAGTCAATCCCCTATTTAATGTACAGAGCTGCGAAATATGTTGGAAACAGGAAAAATCCTGTTTTTTAATAAAAATAATAATAACAATAATTCTGTAACAAACATTTGTTTTGGTTACTGTGGTACTGTGTTAATAAACATTGATTCATTGCTACAATATTCAACTAGGTGAAAATAAAGGTTATGTTTTCGTGTATTATCAATGTTTAGAACAGCACATTCAGATTGACCTATGGTACCCTTTATGAACATTGTCTGCTGCTATGTTAGTGAAGAGGAAAATTTTGGTGGGTCATGGGTAAACACCAAATAATTTTGCAAAAAAAATCAAAAAAACAAACATGGATGGAGTCATAGTTTTTGCAATATTTAGACTTTCGAAAGAAAATGATTGCAGCAAATGTGCAGCCCACAGGACATGAACTACTACACTATAGAACATTCTAATTTATTTTTCATTATTGATCAGTTTTGCAAGGCTGTTCCTTATGAAGCATCAAAAACTCAGAAGCATCAGACAATATAAACTACTCAGTCTTTAACAAACCCTCTTCAATTTAACGAGGACAACAAACTACAAATTAATCTCGGTAAATTGACCAGAATAAACATTTTAACACATACAAATCTGTGATCCAAGCATGACACTGCTGATACACAAAAACACACTTATTTTAAAAAGAACCTACCTGATCACCCTAGCAATGGATCAATATTATAGCGGAACTGAAAACAAAAAAAATTACACTTTATTCCTGCAGATCCCTTGATTGTGGCTGGTCCTTTCCACAATCTGGTCTGGCATCATCCTGGAATTCCCTAGTCACAGTGCTGAGGAAGCGCCGATTGCCGCCATCTTCTCCTTTTCGGTATTGGTCTCCTCTTCGTCTTCTTGGCACGTCACCTGATCACGCAATGCCAAGGTGCAAAATTGGGTGACGTAGCCCGCTATAAAGAGGGGAAAAAGAGAGCTGATCTCACTGCACTAGTGTGAGATCAGCATCTCATTCCCTTCTGAAAAAATGCCGCTTTTGCGCATGTCCGAGATTAGGGCATGCGCAGAAGGAACAGCCATAGCCTCTGTGCTCCCTTTTAGCTTTGATCGCCGAGTTTATGTCAGCTTTAAGTGCATTAGAACTTTCATTAAAAAAACAAATACTCAAGCACTTCATATGCAAGAAAGGCCTTCAAATTGTTCCCAGTGAGTACTGCAGTGTCTTAGCTTCCTTTTTCTTCGGCTCGCTGTTCCATCCAACGCCAACATCTTCTTCCTTCCAGTCTCTTCCTAATGTCTCCTGATCTCGCACTGTGCAGGTGCAAGATTGGCTGATGGGTCTTCCTCCAAATGTAAAAAAATGAGTGTCAACCTCACTGCGCATGCATGGGATCAAGCACCTGTTTTTTTACATTGGAGGAAACCCCTCCCCCCCCCCAATGTTGCATGCGCAGAAGGAGCAGCTGCCATTGTAAAGAAAGGAGGTCTTCCAGAAAAAAGTGAAAAAAACAAAACACACAAACATTAAAGCGGACCTAAACTAACATTTTTACTTTGCATAAAAGGGGAAAAAAACCTTTTATGTAAGGTAAAGATTACCTTCTTTTTTTTGAAGGGGGATGGCAGCGCAGAGCCCCCTGGGATACCCACGTCATGTATGGCTTCTGGTTGCTCTTTCTGCGCTGAGCCCGAGCATTTTCTTACATTGAGGGAAAACAAATACTGATCTCACGCATGTGCAGTGTAATTTTTTTCCCCGTTACGACAGTCTACGTCACCCAATCTTACACCTGCGCAGTGCGAGATCAGAAGACATAGCCAGAATAAGGAAGAATATGGTGCTTCCTCCTTGATGGCGCCAAATCTAACCCAGGAAAGCTCTGGAGGAAGCAAGGGATCTGTGGGAGTAAAGAGTTTGTTTTTTTTTAATTTAATTTTGCTTTCATTTCAATATGTAAAAAGGATAGTCACTCTTTTAAACATTGTTATTGCTTCCTACATTTCTGCCTCTGACTCTGCATTTGGACACACCATATGGATGCTGGCACCACTTTACATTTACCAGTGAGGCACTCTTCCCCTGCTCATGGCATATTGTCTGCAATACAGAGGTGTATGTGCCAGCAAGGCCTGTGATGGGGGGTAGCCATACTGATATATGGGGAGGATGCTGCAGATCTGCACCCTTCCAGCTGTGATGAGCAGACATACAGGAATTGCCGCACACACCCGGATACACCCGACTCACCCCAACCAAACACCCTCATACACGGACTCGTACTCACAGAGTAACCCGGGACACATGGATGTTTACAGGCACCATACGGTCTTTGAATGCGGTGGTGATGAAACAGCCGAAAGTGAGAGCTGCCATCACACTGAGGGAGAAGGCGAAGAGGGAATTGGCTCGGGACAGAACGGTGTTCATGATGCTGATATGACGGTGACAGGAGCCGGTGAGGGACGGACACAGCTCTTCCTGTCGCTGGAATAGGAGCCAGCGAAGACTGCAGGATACAGACAGGAAGCCGGGCTAACGCTGAGCTGTCTGTGTGACCCGAGCGGCCCTCCGTACAACAAGCACTTCCTTCCGGGATCTTCGTACGCGTAACCATTCGCCGGTCACGTGACGGAAGGCTGCGCGCCATTTTGGATAGTTGACAGATGGTTTGAGCAGTGTATGAGGGCTCTGCCTTTGGATACTTCTCTATCAGGTGTCACTGGAAGGGTCATGAGCCACCACTCTGCACTGTATGCAGCCAGGGAAAGGGCCTGGTATACAATAGTACTTAGTACAATAATACTGTACAATAATACTTAGTGTGAGGGCTGCTAGAACTTCTTCCTAAGTGTTTATGAGGCAGGACCTTGTGTAATGTTAGACCTTCCTCCTGTGTAAATAGAAGTAGAAACTTTATATATATACATTATACCTTTCGAAAAGGGTCCCATATGCAGTGGTTGCCAACCTTTATGGTCTTGTGGACCACTAAAATTTCCAGCTCCTGACCTCACGTGCGGGGAGTCAGGTGTCACTCAAAGATGGAGAAACCTCCCCAATAGTGATGTCATTATGACATAACCCCGCCTACTCTCCCATCGCTGATCGAACCCCTCAATGGTAGGGTGGGCAGGTTATGTTCGGGGACACAGACCGCCCACTTCCCTGAGCCTAGGAGTGTACGGGAAATGTAGCCCGCTTCTCTGGCCGGTGTGTCCTCCTAGCAGGGTCCTTCTGACCCCACTCGGGGGTGTGCCAGTCAGAGCCACAGACCACCAGTTGCTGACCGCTTTCACAGGAACAAAGATTATTTTACACCAAAACAAATTATTAATGCAAGTTTTACTGTGCATTCAGCAGCTTTTTATTTTTTACTGTAGAAAAAGAAACATGTCAATATATGTCATGTTTTTGCACTTCATAAAAATGCAACATATCCACATTTCCATTCAATGCAAAATTTTAGTGTGAACAGAACACATAGAAAACAATTGTCGTCTAATTGGCTAATTTAATACTAATACAGCAGACCTATAGTCTAATAAAAAAGTGTCACCGGCGGTAGTACTAATTGACAAAGGAGACGTGCAATCTCTCTTTTGTCAAATAAACTAATGTGTTTTTTGTGTAAGATCTACACTGTATGATAGGTCATGGGCCATGTAGTGTAGAGCAAGTGTAGGGCTTGGGTTTTTGTGCAGTGGTGCATTTATGTATATACTCAAGTATAAACAGTATTTTTTTTTTTTTTTACATGGGAATGACTCAAAAACCTCAATTGTTATGATTGGGCCAGCTAAAAACAAAAACATTTAAGCCAACAACACCAACACTAATCACAACATAGTGATCACTTTGATTTGACAGGCATTGGCAGGTCTGGATCCGGATTGGCTGCATTTACAGAAACTTAGGCTATGTACACACTTGCAATGGTTCTCGCCCCAATAATCAATCGACTCGGCCGATGGACGAGGAATGCTCCTAATGGAAGTGAAGGGGGAGAGCGTGCAGCAGGGTCCTCTCTCCATAGAGCAGAATGATTATGTATGTACAACACTCGTTCATGCATTGTGTAGTAGTTTTTCATTTTAAAGGATTGTGAAAGATCCTTTCCAACGACAATTATTGCATGTGTGTATGCAGCCTTAGCGGGATTCCTGTCATTCTGCTAATTGCATGTTAGATGAGGACAGCAGGGCTCATGTCATAATTGTTTATATTCATTAAGTCAATTATGCTGGGGGATAGTTACAGACAGCTATTTCTGGGGCATATTAAACCCTTTAAAGGGATGGGTAAGGGGTGACACCCTCTCCCCTAACAATGGCTTTTACCAAAAGGAAATATGTATAGTAACAAATTTGTGTTATTCCTTTACAGAAAGTTAAGGAAGAGGTAATATTGGGCTGTTCAAAAATATTAACAGTGGCTGCATTATTTTTTACAAACTTAATCATTCACTGTATAAACTGAAAAACTTTTTTAGGATTTTGCTTTTCTTTGAAACACTGAACTAATACAGGGTGTCCTAAAAGTCACTTCATACTTCTTCTTTCTATTTCTTTCCAAGTATCATTCGGAGAGACTTGATGCCATCAGCATATGACAACTTAGGCTTTGCAGTTTTTGTAAGCGTATAATTCCCTTAACCAATTGACATTGGAGCAGGGTTGCAAAATTGCTGCTTGGTAAGAAGTTTTTCAGTCCCCAGTTGCCTGAGAAACTTTATGGCGGTCACACTCCTCCAACACATAACACAATTTACGCTATGCATGGCAAGTTTCTCAAAACAGGATCTGTTCTTGACAAACCACACCGCAGAAGGCCTGCTACTACCACCATCGATTATAAACACTGAACTCCTCGGGAGGCATGCGCGCAAACCTAGAGAAAGTTCATTCGGAGGGCTACACTGGAACTCGGCATCAACAAAAGCTTGATTTAGTGGATGCTTTGGAGAGGGATAGAGTGAAGTTCTACCCATACCGACTTCAGGTTGTTCAAAAACTTCAGGGGGAAGATTATGATGCACAAGTGGAAATGTGTGAATCACTCCTACACCATTACTAAAATGACCCTCAGCTCCTGGAAAACTTATGGTTCAGCAACGAGTTCATCTTTCATCTCTCTGGTCGAGTTAACAAACACAACTCTCTAATTTGGGGAAAATCAAACCATCATTCATGAACAAGACTCTCGGAAGATGGTGGTTTGGTGCGCAATGTCTAGCACTGGGCTGATCAGACCATTTTTCTTCGGCAATGCATCCGGTAACACAACTACCGTTACAGGGGAAAATTATCTAGAGATGCTGCAGGAGTTTTCTGTGCCGCAACTTTAGGCGAAGAGTGACCTTGCTAATGTCTTTTTTTTCAACAAGACAGCGTCCCTCCCTACTTTGCCAGGTCAATCAGAGATTTCCTGAACATCAGTTTTCCTGACCGATGAATTGGTCGAAGGGGTCCCCTCAAATGGCCTCCCCGCTCCCCTGACCTTACACCTAGTGACATTGTTTTCGTGGGGCTATATCAAAATCAACGTGTATGCCACTAAGCCCCGTCACAGCTTGAGGAAAGTATAAGCATGGCCTGCAGCGAGGTCATGTGTAAGTAATATGCTGCTGGCCAGATTTTGTTGGCCTCTGAAATAGTATTTTCTTCTCTTTACCTTTTCCATAGGGTCTCTGTAGACCACAAATTTTCTTTGCAATAAGTGCTCCTGGAAGACCTTAACTGTCTCTTCCCTGTAGGAACAGTTACATCAGATTTTCTACTTTTACTTACAATAGGTAAGTCACAAAATTTTCCTTATTAACCTCCCTGGCGGTATTCCCGAATGTGGCTCTGGGGGAAATTGACTTGCCTGGTCCTCACAAGTCCGTGGCGTCCTCCAGCGATGCTGGCCCAGCATCTAGGTCCACTTGGTGATGCCCCGGCTGGGTATGCGATGTGTGTGGGTGCGGCATGCTTGCA
>NC_092860.1:115019180-115020488 GCF_032062135.1 Pyxicephalus adspersus | reverse complement strand
AAATAAATATAATTATCATACCTGGGAGTTAATCCTAAGAATTACAAGCCCACAATATAAACAAAAATTTCTATGCAAAAAAAATAGGATCACTTTTTGCATCAAAAAATTACAGAATTAGAACGCTAGGGGGGTTAAGATAAGTTGAATTACTTTTGATGTTTTGTTGTTCTTTTGTTGTTACTAGGCCTCAGGGAGACGCTGGTTCCTTCATCAGGGAAGGAACCAGTAATCTCAAGCCCAGTCAATATTCCTAGGTCTATTCAGGGCTACTAGGGCCTAGGTTCCAGTGTATGAATATTCCCACCTTCAGGGGATATTCATACTGTCTGGAGTCAGGGCTAGGTTAGGGTGTTCATAGGGGGTGACCGTTTCCTTTTCCCTAGCCATTAAAGGCCTAGTCCTTTGTATTTATCTTTCTGTTTTCCTCCCCTCCCCGTTATCTGTGACAATATTGTTATCAACCTATGAATATGTTATTGATGGTATATACATATTGGTAATAGATTGTACCTGTTACATAGTTGTCTATCATACTTACTTGCTGTAGATATATTGTTATTTTCTACCTTCTATCTAATACCAGCATCATATGTCTTTTCATTTATTAGTTCTATCTTTATGTGTCTCCCCTATCCCCTAAAGAAGCAACGTACGGGTAAATGTGTCGGGAAATGAGACAAGACACCTATAAATGTCAACAAAAGTCTTTTGTACAAGTTCAGTAGGACTATGTATAGAGATAAGATCACATAAATATTATATTAATTTGTTTGCACTATTGTAAAAACTATTTTGTGTTTCAATACACCTTCTTGCCACAAAAGCCTTTTCTTCTCTCTTCTTTTCAAATCCAATTTAGTACTAATTGGCTTGGCAAGGTGGTATTTTGTATACTCTTAGTGACCCCTTCTCCTAACCTCTATATACTCCGAAATAGTAGTTAGTGGGTCTAAAGTTGAAGAAATGATGGTGTACATTTTTTATTTCTTTTCTCAGGAATTTACCATTATTGGATACTAAAATAGCAATGTCCTGAGCAGAAACTGTCCCACAAAATCCTTTTTTTGGCAGGAGATGGCCAGTGTTACAGTACTGGACTATCATCAAAATTCTACAGTTACACATCAGATGTCATGTATCAGAAGCATACTTGTATACCTTAAATAAGAAATACATTTGAAATACCCCTAGCAGAAGGAATGTAGGTAAAGGACATCCCTCTGCCACACCCTCAATTACACAAACAAATAATAATAAATATCCGAAAAGAACTGGCTAAAGGAAAGGGAGACAAAGAATGTTTCT
>NC_092860.1:115014182-115018420 GCF_032062135.1 Pyxicephalus adspersus | reverse complement strand
CTCTAAATGTTTTATATGCAAAGATCTCCCTCTGCACACTTTACTGCATAATTTTGAAATCAGACAACTGAAAGTTAAAGCGTTTTTGGACACATTGTAAAGATAAGCCGCCTGGTTTAATAAAGATCTGGAAATATAGCCACAATCTATTTACACTGGCTATACCTATCAGAAAGCAATGCCATTATAAATCACCACTAGCACAAAATGCATATAAATGAATGGCAGTTGGCAAAAGTGCAGCCATCAGTAATTATATAGGAAGATAAAGAAGATTATTGTTGGGGTCTGTCTTAGCCTTTATTAATTACCACAATGACCTTGGAACATGACAGCTGTAGAATGAATTTGACAAGATCTGGACTAATAACAATGGTGTTCTGTTTTTACAGTTTTTCATGTGCTTTACTAAACTTCCATAATAGGATGTTAGGCTGTGAACACACATTTCGTAGCCAGGTCAGGAGAGGGGATGAAGAGATTCTTGTAACAATGATTGATCTGTTTAATGCTTTTCAAGTATAGAACAGGGATATGAAAAAACGAGAATGCTTTATTTTGTCTGTACTTGGTACATCAGCCACTTTGGAGAACAGCTAATTTGTTTTTTTTTTGCTGTCTTGGAATATCTATCTAATTGTTCACCTATTTTATAGCAACACGAGGGAGTAATAGATTAAAATGTTTTTTCAAACAAGAAGTTAGAATAAAGGAAAAGACTTATCTCAAGTTTTGATTAAAAGGAATTTGAGCAATAATGGGGCACACTACCACATAGTACACATATAAAAACCAGTAAAGTGAAACATCAGGCACAACTTTTAAAATTATTTTCTATACAGAAAAAGGGTTCTTAACCTCACTAAAACATCTTTTTCTCTACTGGGCAGGATTTCTGTCATTATTAATATTATGACATAGTGGTGGTTATCTCTAGAACCAAAGCTTTATATATATTATAAACATATAATGTTCACACTATTATATTTGATATATATTGTGAAATAGAGGTGTGTTCTTTATAAATTTATACATTTTTAAATTATACATTTAATATTCAAAATAAGCCTAACTCCATATTTTAAATCTAATTTTTACCTTTTTTACTTTTACACCCTTTTTCTTTAAAAAAATTATATTTTTTAGCAGTCTAAAGCTGCGTACACACTTGCAATTTTTGTCGTTGGAAAGGATCTTTCAGGATCCTTTCCAACGACAAGGGACTGCACGATGCATGAACGGTGCTGTACATACAGCACCGTTCATGCTCTATGGAGAGGGGAGGGGGAGAGCGACGGAGCGGCACCCTGCTGCGCGCTCTCCCCCTTCCCTTTCATTACGATCGGCTGTCGTCCATCGTCCGTGGATCCAGCAGGACGTCGTTCGGACATTGGACGACACCGACTGTACACACGGCAGATTTTCGCCCGATATTTGGCCGATGCCGATTATCGGGCGATAAAAATCTGCCGTGTGTACGTAGCTTTATTGTCTATAATAATTATACAAACTATGTATTAGCAAAAGATGCTAAGCAAAATACATAAAGGTGTTTGTCTATGTTTTATTGATGTGCATATGGATCACATATGAATTGTTGTGTGACTACCTTGAAATGCAGATACTCCAATCAATCAAAAGATTTCCCCGTTAAACTTACTTTGCTTTATTCCAAGAAACTGTCAAGCATCCTATCTTGCTTGAACCCTTGCATCAGGGCGGTATTTCATCCCTACCAAATGAGTAAAAGCAGGTGGGAAACATTTATGTGAGGTAGGGGATTCAAATGCTTTATGTCTGTATTAATCTATTGGAAGACATGTGTATATATATGTTTTACCACTCTGGCTCTTGTTTCCTGAGTGATATTGATACTGTTTCTTCTAAACTGAAATATTTTTCAGCCATAGTAGAATTGAGGAGATCAATGATCTATGTAATAATATTATTATTGAAGAAACTGTATTTATTAAGCGCCAACATTTTACACAGCACTGTACATCAAATAAGGGGTGCAAATTACACACAGACACAGACAGTGACACAGGAGGAGGAGAGGACCCAGCCTACATGAGTTTACAATCTAAGAGACTAAAATAAACTGATGTGATCCCTTCCAGCACTCTATCTGCAGATTAGTGTTATTTTGCATGGTGCCCTGTGCTAAGGTTATGGCAATCTATTTTTTCCTTAGTGTGGCTGCTGGCTCTCATACTGAACTGACAGCACAGGTCACAGCTAACATCAGCTTTGACGTAGTAGACATGTAGGTTGGAGGCTTCATTCACTACTGTGTCATCCTGAAGATGGCAATGTTCAACTGTTAAAAAGTCTATCCAAAAGATTGTTGTTTACCTTTTCTGTGTCTAGTTCACATTTGTAACTCAAGGTGTTTTTAAGAACAGAGCAAAAAAAAAAAAAGACCAGTTTAAAAAAATACATGAATTCTCTCTCTCCTGGCCATACAACACAGTTCCATGCAGAAGCACTCAGGCCAGAAGAAATCCTGACTGCTTTTTCTATTGCTGCACATGCTTCCTATTTTTGTAAGCCTTATAATACTAGAGATCTGTGCAAGAATATACACACAAATGCTGGTAGTGTACAAATACATTTTCTAATTACTAAAATAGAGGTTCATTGTCCAAGGCAGGGGCCAACCTTGAAATTTATTAAAAAAAATTATGTCATTAGATTTAAATCCTTTTCATATGGAAACAGAGAGGTTTTGCTTTACATTTAATGTGGAACAAGCTTATAATAAAGTAAGTATTAATTCATTTTATTTAAGAAAAAACCTTATGCATCTTTCTCTATTTGTCGCCTTCTGAGGTAAATTGCAATTGTAACTGTTTTCTACAGGCTAACAATAATAATAACAATATTCTTCTATGAAAATCCAACCATGCAAGTCAATGCCTTGGAGTAGCAAGGAAAAGTACAGCTGGGGGGGAATGCTGGAAATGCCAGACGCAGCCAATGTGGAGCTGAATCTTATGAGTGGCCCGCCGCTGAAACTCCCTCTTCATTGAAATAGTGCTTCTACTAAAATTTCCGGCATTATTTGCGTCTATAAAACAGTCCAATGCGGGGCCACGCATAGGCAGAGAGCCCGCTGGTCTATAGACGTGAGTGATGCCGGGAATTGTAGTAGCGGCGCTATTTCAATGCAGCGTCGGGCCAGCCCCAGTTCATATTTATTCCCTTGGGGGCCAAAAAAAGGACGTTGGGGGCCATAATTGGCCCTCACGCCAGGGTTTCACACCCCTGGTCTAAGGTAAGATTAGCCATTCTCAACCATGGTTGCCTGAAATCCTAGTGTTCCTTCAGAGGTTGCTAAGGCTTCCTTGAGTTATGGCTATTAAATCCCCATCTGAAAAAGCCTGTATAATTTTGGTTAAATTACAGAGCCATTAGCATGACACCAATCCAAGGGAGGGAGGACTCAGGACTTGGAATTTTTTTAAGGTCATTAGCAATCAATGTGTAAAATAGACAATATTTGCCTACATGTTTCCTTCTGAAAACCTATAGTATGTATGAACATTTTTTTGTATTTCTATGTACTTTGGTAGGTCAGACTAATTAGGTTACTTAGGCCTTTTCTCTACACATCCAATTAATACACGCACGGGGTTGTAACTGTGCACGTAAAACCGTATCGCATGGAAGAATGCAGTCCTGTATACATACATATGATAGTGCATGGACTCACGGGGCCACAAATCTCTGTGAAGGCCCACAAATGAGCATATGGGATACCAGATCTCCCTAACATCACCCTTTAGAGGGCAGTGGATTTCCCAGGAAATTACAATACAGTACAGAAAAATACTGGCAGTGCTCTTTGATCATGAATAATGGAGAAAGGTTCAAATGAGTGTTTTTCATGAAAATCCTTTCCATTTCACCAAGTACTGGACTTAATTCCCTCCGTCTGCAATCCAAGATGGCTTCTACCTGATATTCTTCTTTATTGATAACAATGGCATGTAATGGTATTAAAGTAGATCAGGAACTGTGGGTTTAAGTAAAGAAATAAGAAAAACCCAATGCATCCCATAAGATCTTGGAAGAGAAAGTCAACAAGTCGCAGTGTTACCTTTTTGATTGACTGGAAACAGGCTGATAAATTTATGAATTTTCTCAGTGCCGGTTACCTGCATGGCTGGTAATGTTGAACTGTAAACAACAAGAAACATTATGTACATCATGTTTTTCAATATTCATTTAAGTTC
>NC_092860.1:114987236-115012244 GCF_032062135.1 Pyxicephalus adspersus | reverse complement strand
GGTGGTACTCGTAACTACTGCATTTGAGGATCTCATTTAAACCAATAGCTCCTGCAGGGGTGTTCTACAAACATATATGCTGTAGCTTTTTGTGTAAGTGAGACTTGAGGAACAAGAAAAAAATGCATTACGAAAGCATGGCTAAAACATAACTTCTCTTAACCGAGAAATTTTACCTTTCCTCTTTTCACGGCAAACTTGACAAAGAGGCTAGGTGGAAGCAAAACACATGAAAGCCTGCTTGGATTTTGCAAAAAAGCACCTAAAGAACTCTCAGATTGTGAGGAACAAGATTCCCTGGTCTGATGATTGAACTGTTTGGCCTCAATTCTAAACACTATAAAGGAAACCAGGCACTGCTCATTATCTGCCAAATACCATCTCAACAGTGATCAGCATCATGTTGTGGATATGTTTTTCAACAACAGGGACTGAGAGACTGGTCAGGGTTGAGGGAAATGTTAATGGAGCAAAGTACAGATATATCTTCAATGGAAACCTGTTTGACAGTGCTCAGAACCTCAGATTTGGCTGAAGGTTCATCTTCCAACATGACATTGGCCCAAAGCTCACAGCGAACACAACACAGTGGTGTGGCTTAGGAACAACTCTGTGAATGTTTTAGTGGCCCATCCAGAGCTCTAACTTAAATCCTATAGAACAACTCCGGAAAAACTATAAAATGCCTGTCTGCCAATGTTCCCTATCCAATGTAACCGAGTTTGAGAGTATTTGCAAAGAAGAATGGCAGAAAATCCAGGTGTGCAAAGCTTATTGTATCATACCCAAAAAGACTTTAGTCTGTAATAGCTGCCAAAGGTGCTTCAACTAAGTACAAAGTATTCTACAACAGGTGGCTGACAAGATATAGAAAGAAATGTTGTAGCCACATACATTACAGTTCCTATAACCAGTCTGAGTAAAGATGTATGGGTCAGAATAAGAATTCTGTTTCATTGTTCTGGAGAAAAAGATGCACAAATCTCTTTCCCATATTCTATGAAAAAAAAACACAGCATTGTTAGGAGATATTAAATGTAGAGTAATCTGTGGACAGTGTTCCTCTTAACCTAATACGAATTTTGAGGCCTTTAGGTGAGCTTGGAATTTATGGTGATAGATGGGGAAAACTGGGAGGATATGTGGCAATTTCACTTTAAATTCTTGAGTTCTGCCACTGTACACTTCAGATTTTTGCCTGAGACAAGCTCAACTGCTCATCTCAAATGACTATTATCTGATGTGTGTACATTACTTTATTCACTTCAAGATTGTATATAGATTATATTTTACCCTAGACAGGCCTGCAAGAATAAATGTCTTGAATTAAAAGATTGACCACTGACCACTGTGGAAGAATGGAAAGCCATGGTTAAACTCCTCATGGCCACTTTATAAGACTACTTATGCTAGTAGGGGTCAATTTACTAAATTTATTAAAATGTGGGGCTGTTGGATAGAAGTAATAGATACTTTACCTGCAATGTAGGGGGTGGGCAGGCTTTCCAGAGAGGGACATATGTTGAGCTTTAGACTTACTTCTTTCTTGGGAAGTGGGAGCAGAGTACATAATAATAATATGGGCAGCTGTTAAGGTTGCTCCCTAGAGAGTTCCTGTATTGTAGTTTTATATTTTTACATATTTATTCATGTATTGCTCTGTTTTTCCGGATATTTATAGCATGATTACAGAGATAAGGGTGTGGGTAGGGGGTTGGTGTTCTCTGCTTGAATTTTATGTGCTTGTATTCCCCGGCGCCAAACTGTTTTAGAGCAGATTAAAAATTGCTTGCCTAATGGGGGCATGTGCTCCTCCCAGATAAAATTGACACCAGCATTCCACATTTTTTTATGAATTGATTAGTTTTTAATAAAATATGGGAAATTTGTGTTGCCTCTCCAGCTATACTTTCCTCAGCAAGCACTAGTGTTCCAATATGATGAGTTCATCACTCACTCTGTATACATCACATCACTCACATCACTCTGTATACATCACTTCTCATTGTTGTATGATTAAATATTTGTTGCATTTAAGCAATGATAACAAGAAACCTCTTTAACCTTCCGACTGTTAAGCCCGACCTTCGTACGGGCTAAAAAAAGTTGCTCTTTTCGTTAAGCCCGAGATTTTCCTTACATTAAAATCCCCACTTACCCAGGTAAGTGGGGATTTTAATGTAGGGAAAATCTTGGTCCCCCTGTGCTCATCCAGCGTCGGGTTCATGTTCCAGCGTCGTCCTGCGTCGAGCGTCATCCGTCGGTCTCCCTCTCCAGCGTCGGGTGCCTTCTCGTATACCAGCAGGACCAGGTAAGAAGCCGGCCGCGCCGGGTGATCTCTGAAACAAGAAGCCGGCCGGCGGAGGAAAAAGACAGCCGTCCCGCTTCTTGTGCGTGCGTGCGCGATGACGTCGGCGCGTGTGCGGGAAATTCAAATTGAAACTCATTCATTCATTTTGTATTGGATTGAATTCTGCTGATTATGGCAAAAGTTCACCACCCACCAACAAGTTCAGTTCTGCTGAAAAGAATAAAAGCTTTATTCTGATTGGTTGTTCTAGGAAGCAGCTCTCTCACATTTACAGTGAGGTATCCTGTCCATACAAATGATGCCACAGTGTGCTCCAATGAGCCTATGTGCACATAATGAAACAATGTGCTATGTGTCAGTGTAAATTAAAACCTTTAGCGGCTATGCTTCAACATTGTCGCTGAGAATAGAAGTAATGGGAAATCTGACTAATAAGGCCACAGACAGCCGCAAACAAAATGAACATAGCAATAGCCGGAAAGCTTGATGTAATCCAACAGCATTGAATAGAGTATAATTCAAAAAGTATGTTTCAGATGCAATAGATGATGTGAGAGGGTCTTTTGATCTGCCCAGTTCAGTATAACTGATTTACTGCTTAAGACTTGGGTGGAGCTACTTGGCACTATTCTATGGGTTAGTCTAAAGTCTATTTACAGAGATGTTTTCAATGTGAAGATTATATAAAGACCTAAATAGCATGATGTGAATAGCATATCCAAAGCGATGTCTCATGGAAAATTTCACACCTGCTGTAACCCATAACTGGCTCTACGAGTAATGTAAAAGTGCTTTTTCATGAAACTTTTTGTAAGCACTACCAGGACTATTTTTCTATTTTTGTATACATTTTTGGATTATAGGATTTTTATACTTGATAAGTGTCTCAGGGTTTCCTCCTGTTTTTGGGTTTTTACACCTTAAGGGACCTTCTGAAGTTCAGAGAGTGTTTCTGGACTGCATGATGGCCTAGCCTCCTATTCTGCATGGCATCATTGTTACTTGGAAAGGTTGGTGATGCTCACAAGTTTATGCTTATTACCACCCCTTTTGGTAACTGACAGCAACTGCTTTGTGTCACTGAAAGTCAAACGTTAGGGGGAGATGTTGTGTGTCAATAGTAATCTCCAATAAACCCTTGTAGATCCCATTTTAAGAAGATAATATTGCAGCCAGTTAAAAAGTCATAATGGGTTGTTCTTTTGTTTTTGTCATCGGAACATTTTTTAAACTAAACTAGATGTATGTAAATATTTGGACCATAATCCTAGCTTCATTTATAAATAGAATCCAAAAGTGGATGTATTTTCAGTACAGTGAACTTGCAAATATGCCTACATTCCCTAAACAATAAATATAGTGTTCCAGCGGTATCTAGACTGTGGCAAATAAATAAATAAAGAGTACTTCAACAAGTACAAATTTAACTGTAATAATGTACTGCATATGGAGTTGCATATACTTGGCTTTGTTACAAGTTTGAGAAGTTTCTGTATTAGGGCCTATGGCAGCAAGCGATTGATCACTACAACTATATTCTAACTGGCGGTACAGTGCTGGAGCTGCTGTCACTTGGCCATACCTGCAGATTTTCTCAAGCTGTTGCAGGTATGTATGTTACCTAAAGTTACCTGCACTATATTCAGGCATCAGGTTGTGGTTAGAACTTATGCCTATGAAACTTTGTGATTCTTGGGTAAAGGTTCAGGAAAGGTCACAATTTTGAAACCAGAACCATAGGAAAATCTACCAATCAGAACATTTGTTTCAATGACAACTTTGTTTGTTTTGGAGAGGAGTGAAGGAAAATCTATTCATTAGGAAACAGACAGCATAAGAAACTTGACAAGGATTTTCAAACCTTTGACAATACAAGCTTCATAATCAGCGAGGCTATGTTTAACGGTAATATAAAAGAACAAGTAAGGAATAAAGCGAGTGGCTGTCTTACTAAAGTCCAGGGGACTTCTATATACAGTAAATTTTATTTTTTGATAATATTGGAGAGACTGGAAAAATTAGAAAGAAAAAAACAGTGTAGCTATATAAATCAGCATCTTTATTCTATATGTTAAAACAAATAATCAGATTGGTCACTATGAGCAACATTTAAACTTGATTTCCTTTTTTTCCATTTTAGCTTACAAGAATATGTTCATGTACATAGTTAAGACCAGCTGTGCAGTTAGGTATTAATTACATGTCCAACATTCTTTTGTCAATTAAAACATGCAAATAGTTTTTCTGCCCAGCAGTCACAGTCCTGTGGGAAGTTATTTTCTCTTATCCAGCAGTGGAAAAACTGACTGTGCATAGCAAATACCCAGTGATATTTTCCTTGTCTCAGTTCTTAACAATTGATAATGTCAATCTGCAACAGTTGTTGGGGGAAATAAAATGTGCAGATCAAGTTCCCAGCATTCATTCCAGACAAATCACAGGTCTATAAATAAGAGATAAATGCACAGTATGTATGCATGATAAAATGCTGCATTCAGTCATGAGCGTTAATCCAACGCAATGGAGAAAACAATATTTGACTTTGTATATCTAAAAATAAATTTTCTTTTTTATTCTGTCTTTCTCATGTTTTATAGAAGATCTTCATGACTACATTACGGCACCTAGATGGATGGCTATTAACACTCAAAAAAACTTTTAGAAAGTAAATGGGAAAACATTTGTATTGTTATCCATAAGTATCAAGCAAATTCTGTAGGTCTCCCAGAAGACAAAATATGAACCCTGTTTGTCATTTAAGAAAACAAACTTTTGTATCCATTTTTGTCTGGACTACTGTAACATCCTCCTTTCTGGTATTCCACTAACCTGACTTTCTCCTCTAAAATCTATTATGAACCCTGCAGCCAGACCCATCCATCCTTCCCACCGTTCCTCTTCTGTTGCCTCTCCCTGTAGTTCTCTTCTTTGGCTTCCATTTCACCTTAAAATCAAATTCAAGCTCCTGTGCTTTGCATTCAAATCCATCTTGACCCAGTTCTTGTCCACTTACATTTCTGACCTTGTAGAAAAGTACTCCCCCAATCGCTTTCTCTGCTCCTCCTATGACCTACTACTGACTTCCCCACTCATAACTTCATCACACGCACAGATACAAGACTTTTCTAGAGCTTCCCCAACTCTCTGGAATGGTCTTCCTCTTCCTATTCAGCTTGCTCCTACTTTCTTATTTAAAAGAGCACTCAAAACCAATTTTTCCAACTTGCCTACCTATCTTCTGTCTTTTGAAACCGTCACTACTTCCCACCACTACATATCTCCCCTGCCCTGTGTGTTAATTCCCCCACCTACTAGATTGTAAGCTCTTCAGGGCAGGGTCCTCTTCTCCTGTGTCACTGTCTGTATTCGTCTGTCATTTGCAGCCCCTATTTAATGTAATGTGCTGCGTAACATGTTATCCTGTTTAATAATAATAAAAAGGTTCTCTCTTTTAGGGAATCAGCATATGGTTTTCTGCATTTGGATTTCCCCTCTTATTCTCTGTGTACATTTTGTAGAGCAGATGTAGGCAGCGTCTCTAGTATGCAAATCTGGCAAGTATTGGCAATGAGCTTGTTCTTATCCGGAAGCATCCCAAGCTCGTGTACATATGTGTGTTTGTTGAGAGTGAATATTTTTGTCTTTTTGCACTGAAGACACCCTTTTATTTACTTTCAGCAGGAATGAGGCAGGGGAAAAGCATAAAACTCGGACCTTACTACCAAAGAGGTCCAATAAAATACACTCACGCTCATCTCCTCACCTCTATTCAATACTCAATGAATAGGTGGTGTTATGTATAACTAATAATTATGGTGTTTCATACTGTAGAGGAGCTTGGTGTTTGACTGTAATCATTTCAGCTCTTGTTAGGAATACAATCATCCATTGCTGGCTATCATCCACCCTACCAACCATGCTTTTATATTTTTAACAAAATTACAATGAAACTACACTTAACCCCCAACAAGCCAAAAACTTCAGAAATCAATTAAACATACCACCTGGTACCTGTAAAGGATTTAGGGGAAGATCCCCCTATATCCCTTACATTTTTGAGTAGTATCACTTTTCTCACTTTTTGGACATCAGTGCTTAGTTTTTTCATCCGGTGCCATTGCCAGTCAAGGACCTCCCTTTTTGAGCAGAAGATAATTATTTTACTATGACATTTCTTCTTCAGGGTTTTTCTAGTTTGTCCCATAACTTCTGAGTATGTTTTTTCAAGAAGTCTTTGTCAAGAACTTGATTGGTTTGATGGTTTTTATTGTGAATAAATCTTTGTTATTTATTACTGCTGTTTCTTTTTTTTCAGTGCTAACTGCTATATTTAATCAGGAAATATCTAATATCAGAAGTAATCTGTGTTTAATAAATACCAGAATTATAACTCCCTGTGACCTGTGCAGTGAAGTGCACCAGTCATGGGCTTTAACCTCCAATGAATGAGGGAACAAAAAACACTAACTACCAAGTTAATAAAGGGCACAAAGGCCGCAATAAGGGATACATACTGATCCTAAAGGGAGCACAGGCTGAGAACAATAAAGGTGCTACACACCGACCACCATGGATGAGTGTACATTATTCACTATATAGGGCAAAAAATGACCACTGTAAAATTCTGTGTCACAAGGACCACCATCTAGCGGAAACACACAGACTACCATCAAGGGTGTGTGCTGACAATAAGGTGTAAGGGGTAACAACGACCACTAAATGCAAGGGTCTCACTGACATAATCCTAATTGCTGCGCTCTACATGCTACAACATCCTGATATGTTACTTGGGACTGACCGCAGCACTCTATATGCAATGCTGTATGTTACATAGTTCTGATTTTTGCATTACATATGCAACATTGTGATTCTGTTTGTAGCACTCTATATGCTATATTGTACACTCAAAAAACTCTTTTATAACAGTGTTTATTCTTTAAACATTGCTGGTTGCCAAATATTGTTAACTGTTCTACAACTGTACTACAATGGGAGAATCTGGTTGTCCTAAGGCATAGCCATATAATATTCCGTGGAAGTAATTCTTGTACTTGAAATGAAAGTGATAGGACATAGGTACTTAGTCTGGCCTAAATTCTTTTTGGCGGTCAAGATCTCATTTCAGATGTTTCCTTACAGATTCAATAACATTTACAGTTGGAACTCAAGTGAAAAGGGATGTAATATCATAGGTTTCACAACTTTCCACCCTTGTATACTTGGATAACATCTGCTTTGACACAGTCCATGGTGATGGGATTTAGTTATCTGTGCTACCTATGTACCGTAGATATAAATGAGTGCATTAACAGTTGTGTGACATGTTTGAAACAGCACTTACAGTGTCCCTAAAAAACACATTAAACAGAAGTACATAATTGTGAACCATGTGCCAAATAGTAAATGGTGTTTTTACTTAAAAATGCATGAAAGTGTGAATAAACACTACATCTTTAATTGTATCTTTTTAAATCCAAGCTGTGTAAGTAACCACATTAGTTCTAATATTAGTCTCTAGCAGTCCCTATACATCAAATTGGCATGTAAGACAAAAAAAAGCACGAGTAGCCGATCAGTTTATGCTGACCAGAAGCATGCAGATAGGTAATGAAATCAGACTATTAAGGAGATGACGTCTTTATTGTTCTACTTCTTTTACAGTCCAGTCACAGGCCGGGGCCAGTCTAGAATAACCTTGGCTCAGAAGAATTTGGTTGAATGATGCTGGGCATCAGACTGAGACATCGAATGGCAGTGTCAGAAATGCAGTGTTTTCTGACACTGGGAACAAGTGCTTGAGAGAAAATATAGTAAAGCTCATTGTAAAGCAGAACTAAAGTAAAAATATATCTTGATCCTTCTGGAGCCGTCTTCCATATATTCCGAGATTTCGTGGTTTGTCCGGGCAGAAGTGTCGGACGCCGCCATTTTCTTCCTCTTCTAGTGTCACCTGATTGTGCACTGCGCAGGGGCGAGATGGGGAGATGTATGCTGCTGTATTTGTAAAAAAAAGTGCCTATCTCACTACACATGCGTGAAAACAAAACCTTTGTTTTTTCAAAAACTGAAAAAGCCCCTTTGCGCATGCCCAAAGCCTCCTGGGATTAAGGACACACATTTCCCAGGAGGCTCTGTGCTCCCATTTACTCCTTACTGCCGCAATGGTAAAGACAGGAGGGGAGGGCTTCTAAACACATTTTTACTTTATATGGAAGGGTTATCTACCCTTCTATAGAAAGAAAAAATTGTGGTGATAGGTCCACTTTAACAACAGCGTCATAATCATTGCATCCTATCTTATGCACCCTATCTTGTTATGTTATTGTAATAGTACCCTTGTGAAAGAAAACGGAGTTATGTGCTTACTTTTTGCTTGTTGATGTGTGTTGGCAATCTATTTATTGCTTCACATGTGACATATTGAGCTTTAATATACTTGCATCAATGCAATACATGTAATTTAATGTGGGGTAAGAGAATAATTAACACAAAATAATCATTTATATAAAAAACTGATGCATGCTTTTCCAACTTGGATACCACAGCAAACTACATTTACCTCTCAATATATCAACAAGACACCTACAATGGTTTCTTTAATGTGAGTGACAGTCTTTTAAATTGTTTTCAAGCATAAACGTCAATGGGCTTTAGGACATAAATGTTATCCAGTTCATGTAAAAGCATTTGGTTTTAAAATGTTTGACCGCCCTTTAATCCAGATTGTTTTGATCAGTATTATGTACTGCATGAATCTCCAGCCAAGAAATTAATCATGGCCATTAAACAGACACTTCATCTTTCATAGGAAGTAAAGGGAAGCCCTTGCACAAATAGGAAAACATTATCTGGCTGACATCCAGCATGGAAAGAGACTCCAAAACAGCTCCTGCATTTTAAATGAGTGTCTCTGATGCAACTTTTATTTTGCAAGACATTGGACTGTTGTGCCTGCATTCATACCACTGGTACTGCCTCGCACAGCAGAAATCACACATTCTTATTCTGTACACTGTAAATGATATATAGGAGCATGTATTAGGGAGATGAGCTTATAATCTTTTTGTTGCATTTCCTATTTACAAACAAAGTGACTTATTTACTGCCAAACTGCTGGATCTTGCTGCAGCTAAGCTGATTCTTCTTCCTGTTTTAAAAATAGCAAGCACTAGTGCAGTCGATCCCTTCCCCCTATGAGTACCCACCAGCCCCAGCCTGTTAAGTATTACTGAAAAGATTTCAGTGTGCTGCTGACATTCTGCGTAGAGCACAACCATTCTCTAGGTGGAATATGGAGAGTCAGCCCTAGGAGGGCTGTAAAGCCACTGAAGAAGCAGCCATATGCAGGGGGCAGGATGGCTGTAGAGCCTGCACTACACTGTAGCCGCAAGAGGAAGAATACTGTAAATAGCACAGAAAAGTATCCAGCAAAGAGAAGTGCCAGCTGGGGCATCCTTACTAACCAAGGTCAGTAAATCAGCATTGCCCTACAGGCCTGACATACCATGCCAATAACAATTTCATCTTTTAGGATGAATACATAGGTGCAATGACTGGCCTCTTCTGATTGGAAAGAAGATATGCCAATGCTATGGATAAGATTGTAAAAACTGAACACAGTATTGCTCCTCTTGGTCCATAGAGGGGATTTGCCATTTTATTATAATGAATTAGCATAAGCAAATCCCTCTGCACAGAACTTCCTAATTTACACCTTATCACCATATGTTTATTAATATAAAGTTCTTACTATCAACTCACAAAATCAGTACTGACCTATCTTTTTTGAAAATGCTAGTGCTCTGGCTGTCATGATGATCCAATGTTTTTCAGGAATGTTTTCCAGGATCCGGTGCTTTCATGAACCAGTGTGGAGTTCAGGAGTTTCACCTTACTCGTTTTTTTTTCTACATTTTCTTCTAAAAAATTACCTCTTGCCATTGCACCATGAAGTCACTTTTCCTAAACCTGCTTTGCTGGAATACTACATGGACTTGACATCACTCATGGAGGGATATAGATCAGCAAGGAAGTTTGACTGAAACTCATATAGAAATAGGAAAGTAGGAGAGAACCTTGGGGTGGACATTATTAGTGTTCTATACCTAGGCATTGAAGCAGACGACATAGGACGTTGTATTCTCACACAAGAAGACATAAATAAGTAAATGTGGAGAGGTGTAGCCTATGCTGTATTGTGGTAGAGATTTCTAGAGGAAGCAGTAGAATTCTCTAATACTGTAGTAAACTGTTAGTAATAGGACAATTTTTTAACATATCTACAAAATGGTAATTTCATCCATTTTAATTACATTCTAATAAACAATATATGCAAAGTCAAGATTGTTTTCCAACACTGTGTTAAAAAAGCACATCTGAGTTTAGGGGTTAACTAGTTAAAGGCTTAAATTACAGCTCCTGGACGTAGCTTCCATACTAGGCACTCCAAGCCCTGCAGTGGTTTATTCTAGTACAGTCATGAGTGCTTTTTTGGTACATGGTGACTACCTGGAGGTGCCGTGGGGAGATGGGGATCTAGGTAATACATTTATTTTCTTGTTTTGTGCTCAGTTTGTTTTGTTTACAGACAAGTAGTGCACTTGTTTTTACATTTATATACCTCAGATGACTTAGATCATGTTGTCAGACTAAATATAGCTCACTGCCTAACACAAGCTGCAACCCAATGACCCAACGTCATTATTGCTTTTCATCAGTACACCCTCTGCTTCTGGTGTTTTAGGTTTCTAATGGTTTATTTTTTTCTTCACAAGATTTATTTATCTTGAATGTAATTTTTTTCTTATTTTCTGGAAGAATAATGTATGTAAGTATAAAGATTCAATATGGATTATGATTAAGGAATAGAAGAGATCAACCCATATACAGCTAGGGATATATGATGAAGTAAATGACCATATAAGCTAATCTGATTTTGTTCAAGCTGTTTGCTTGAACATGTGTTTTAATTGTATCTGTAGTTGATTTATGTTTCAAGGTTTCATTTAAAATGTCGTTTTCAAGATTATTAACAAAGTCATAGATATCCCTGAAAAATATTATTATTAAATTATTATTAACCAGGATTTATATAGCGCCAACATATTACGCAGCACTGTAAAAGATGATGGTGGATTTTGCCTGTGTAGACTTCATTTGACTTGTCAACCCTGCCATACTTGCATGGGTTTATGCATTGTATTTGTAAATGACAATATATTTGTGCCATAGACATTTCTTGTCATTTTCCTACGTGCTGTTGTCTTGTAAAGAAACATGCAATGCTGTTTGTGGCAGTTTACTATTTAAGAACCCTTTTCTGTGGCCTACTTCTTTAGAAATCACTTATCGATGTCCTTGATGAAAGAGATGAAAGTATTTGGAATGCTGCTGGGGTTGTCTTGGATATTGATTCAGGTTTGTCAAATCTGCAATACATTACACAATATTCCCCCCCACTTTCCCATCCTAAAGGGACAGTAGCGCAGGGCTGTGGACACTTTTGTTGCATCCAAAGCCCTGTTTTTTCCCCTTTGAGTGATACACGGCACATGCACGGTCTGGATTCAATGAATTTAGTGGTCCGTGACGTCCGACAGGTTGGCAACCACTGTTCCAGATGATAAAAGTTTACAGCGCAGACAGCTCTAGCTCTCATTTTTTATCATCTGATACTTCCAAGGAATCACTGAGAGAGTCACTTTGTGGGGGCCAGAGACTCTTTGAACTAAGAACTAAGCTTCTAATTTTTAGAACTTTCACCTTGTATCAACCCAAGCACATCTATCTGCTTTCCACTATGCATTGCTTTGCTATGCACACTTAAGCCCATGCTATTCCTAAAGGTTAGTGCTTACAATATTGTTTCACCAGTTCCAGAGACAGAAAAACTGGGTAAAGGTAAGTTTATTTCTAACTTTTCTGTTTAGGTATAATTTCACCTACTAAGTGAAGGAGACTTGGGGAGAGGAAGGGGGAAGGTATAGTGTAAGCAGACTCTTGAATTATAAGTGCATGTGAAGCACAGTGGCATGAACAAATGTTGCATTGAAATTGACTATCAGCATTGTCACAGCCTGTAGCTAGCCATGGCTAGTCATGTGCAATGCATGACCAGGGTAGCTCTAAGATCACCACTCACTCTTCTATCTCAGCCCACAGACATCCCACCGCATGCATGGATAACCAGGACATCCAATGGCCTATCCAACCGTGCAAACTTATATATCTCCGGCAGGACCCGGCTCCACAGCATGCCTGGAATCCCAATCCACCAGAACTATCCGATCTCCCTGTCCAATCCAAGCTGGTGACCATTAGGCTGTACATCCATTCGCTTTGCGCAACTTTTGTGCTTTGTGAAACTGCTCCTAAAAGAAAAGCCAATAATTATATTGGATATTTCTAATAAGTTTGGTATTTGGTGAGAAGTGGCATCTCCAGCCTTTTTCTGAGGACCTTAAAGTGGTTTTGATCTTCTCATGATGAATACTGTTTAAATGAAGACCTGATGTTTGCCTGTTCAAAAATGTTTACATTCAGTGTCAACTTTCAGTGTTCAATTTTTCATGTAATGTACTTACTTTTTTATATGACTTACCTTTCCTACAACTAATACTGCCAAATTGAGTTTGCTACTCATTCGGAGAATGGATCACACTGCTCAGTTGAACAACAATCCATATTTCAGTTTTGCAGTTTGTGAATGCTAAATTATTTTATTCTGTATTTAATATGCATTGTATCTTAAAATATACTTTTGTATGTGATATTTGCTCACAGAAAACAAACTGCTATCAAATACAGTTGGCCAGGACGTCGCCCAGGAACGAAGGTTATTGTGAGTTGAGATTTAAAAGCAATACAATGGGCCAGCTATTCACCTTGTATTGTTGTTGTGTTATCTTTTCTAGGATCCTGGGCAGATCGATCCCCACTGCATGAAGCAGCAAGCCAGGGACGTTTACTTGCCTTGAAGACATTGCTTTCCCAAGTAGGTTTTAAGTATTAAAAAAATGAATAATATAGTTTTATCTTTATACTTTATAGATGTTGCTTCACATCATTGCAGTTTATGGGTCCTTGTTTTCTCTCTCCTGTTTTGCATTTACTTGTGTTTGTCTCTGTTACTGTGTGCCTAAGGCTACTCACACAAGTTAGACTTTTGTCAGTGGAAAGGATCTTTCACGATCCTTTCCAATAACAAAAGACTGCACCATGCATGAACGTGTGCTGTACATACAGCGCCATTCTGCTCTATGGAGAGGGAGGGGGGAGAATGACGGAGGAGCCCCCCACTGCGCTCTGTCCCCTTCACTTTTAATACGATTGGTCCTCGATCGGACAGACAACGAGCGCTGTACACACGCCAGACTCTTGTCCAATATAAGCCCTGACCAGATTATCAGACGAGATACATATGACGTGTGTATGTAGCCTTACACTGGTGAAGTTGGTCTTCAGAGGACCTCATAAATCATGCACCATTCAGAGTTTTTAGGGAGTAGGTAAGAGTAGATAAGAAGTTATTATTATTGAATAAATGGGTGCATTGTTTCTTGAATACAGTTTTGGAGATTTCCTTGGGGTGTATTGCCTTGCCTGCAAGCTCTGTAAATATTTTCTGCAGATTTTTACATACAGAATTTGATGTGTAGAAAAAAGTGATGGCAGAAAATGACTGTGATGACTGACCACCACTAAATTTCAGATATGTATATTTAATTAGATCTGTGTTATTGCCGGTTCATATTAAAAATACCTTTACCACCCTCAAAGTATTTAAAGGTTTCAGCCACATGGCTCTTTTTCCTTCTTTTCATAAGGCTGTGCATAATACAATTCTCAAGTTTCCCATAATGGGCCTGATTTATTGACACTCCAAGACTGGAGAAGATATGCTATCATGGGTGAACCTGGAATGAACTGGCAAGTGTTTTTAATCCTGGCCAGGTCCAATCCAGGTGTGCTGTTTCACCCAGATTCACACATGATAGTCTATCTTCTCCAGTCTTGGAGAGCTGTAACTAATCAGGCTCAATATGTTTATCAGAGCAGCTTTTCTAAACCTTTTAACATGGGTAAACTTTGTGGTTTCCAGGAAACCCCTGCTATATTTACTATATCCACAACTCACAGTACATTAGCATGGTGGTCAGCCTCCTACATTGCTGACCAATGGGAATGCCAATCTTACAAAAAGCCTAAAAAATCATTGGGGGTCACTGAGAGGCACAAATTGCTCATTGCTCAAGTAACCTTGCTCCCCAGGGTTCCACAGAACCTTGGTTTAGAAACACTGTTTAGACCTTTATCATTTCTGTTGCCTGTCTCTGGACTATTTCTGTCTTACCAATATATTTTTTGAAGTGAGGTCTTCAGAAGGGCTAAATAATGATAAATTTAGAGGAATTAGGAAAACGTTCTTCCTCTTGCTGGTGATTCCTCTAGTGATAAACTCCAGAATTCAACTGCCTTTCCCCACTATTGGATCTAGCTGTTTGCCAATTTTGCAATTGTTTCAAAAAAGAACCCTTAATTTTTTTCTTAGGTAGTTTAGGCTAACACTATACCCCTAATACTGCTAATATTGTAGCATGTTTCCTGAATATTGATTGTTCTTTGTTATGAATAAACTCTGTTTACAACCACACTTTGATTTCTTTCCATTAGCCATCTACTGAACCACCCAGGGGATAGGTTGTAGCTTGTACAAGATTTTTTAATGAATTTATGGTGGAACTATATCAAACGCTTTGCTAAAGTTAAAACAGACACAGATTTCAATCAGATTATTCTGATATGATCTGCCCTCAGTGAAGCTTGTCTTGGGTCCAGCAAGTTGTGTGTTTTAAATAATCATTGATCTTATTTTTGGGATTCTTTCCATGATTTTTAATACTACAGATGTTAAACTCACTTGCCAGCTTCTTTTGTACTACTTGATTAATTAAAAAGATCACATAATGGTTTTAACAACAATAAATCAAAGTTCTCTTAGAACACTGAGATGAATAATGTCAAGGACTCATTCTTTTATATGTTTCTTACTGGACAGTTTATCTGCTATCTCTGTCCTTGAAACCCTGAAATTTAACCTTTTTATGTTGCTAAAACCAATATGATCCTTCTTCTGGAACTCAATGGACCTGATTTATTGAAGCTCTCCAAGGTTGGAGAGGATATACCTTCATTAGTGAAACTGGGTGATCCAGCAAACCTGGAATGGATTTTTTAAAGGTCATTTGCTAGCAAATGTTTGGAATCCTGGACCAGATCCATTCCAGGTTTGCTGGATCTCCCAGCTTCACTGATGAAGTGTATCCTCTCCAGCCTAGGAGAGCTTTATTAAATCAGACCCAATGAGTATATTTACATAAAAGCAGAACTCTAGTAAAATATATTCTAAGGATCTCAATACCATGATTCACATAAATACCCTACTTTACTATAACAGTTGTATATGTAGTTACAAGCAAAATTCAAATGTCCAGCCTAACTGTTCCCAACAATTCTGAAAAGACTAACTTCTTTAGTGAACTTTTTATTACCAGCATTCACAGTGGTTAATGAAGGAGTGGTAGCTCATTGTTGAGGTTATCATTCACCTCTCCCCTTTTTAGTAATAGCTTGAAAAGACTGTTCAAATCAGTAGAGCTCTAGTGGAATAGGCCCTCTGGCTCCTAGAGTTGCTGTGCTGTGAATGAACCTAAACAACAGTAGGTGATTTGTATGAAGTTTCATTGTCATACCTTTTATTTATTCTCCCATGTTTTTCATTGTGCTCCAAAAAGAATAAATCTTCCCATGTGATTGCACTACTATCTAGTTGATTGAATTGTGATTTTTTTTTACGTTTAGGGTTACAATGTCAACACTTTAACCATTGATCATGTGACCCCACTACATGAAGCTTGCCTGGGGGATCATGTTGGATGTGCAAGAACATTGCTGGAAGCTGGAGCACATGTAGGTTGTGTCATACATTGACAAAACGTCTTCCTATTTTCTTGAAAGAGACCTTTTTTATTTTCAGCTACTGTCTATGTCCTAACACAGTATCGCATACTACTACTGCCAACTTGGAAGATTCAATAATGTACAGGAGGAAACTGAAGTAATACAACACGCTCATATTTGTATGAAAAGGGGGAATTTATTCTTCCAAAATCTCTTTCATCTGTAAATATATTTAGTAAGCCATCTTATCAATTGCCGATGCAAAACCTAATGCATTAAAAGTACAGTTTCCCAGCATTATCTGCTACGTCTTAACTGGTGATTACATATCTTTTCAACCCCAAGATTTAAACAATTTTTGCATTATTTTATGCAAACTGTAAAGAGATTTTTTACAGCAGTGTAGCCCTGGGTTCAGTGTACTTTGACTTCAAAAATGCATACAGTATTGTTTTCTATGTGTTATGCCCTATCCCAGCATCTCAATTATTACATTTGCCATTTTTGTTTTAGGACATATAAAAAAAAAAAAAGGTACAAATTCTGCATAAAAAAAAAAAAAAAAGATCTCAAAACGGTCTCAGGGTTAGCTATAAACACAGGCAAAGAGCTGTGATTCCTCACTGTAATAAATGTTTGAATATTCAGTCAATTATTTGAAAAACATTTAATAAAGTGATTACTAGGAGTTGGATGCACCATAGATGTCTAATGAGTCAATGGGGACAAGTATTTACCTTGAATTCTGGTAAATATAGTCACATAAACTCATCAATAAATGCTCAGAGGAAAGAAAACTTAAAAAAAAATAAAGAACATCTATTATTTACTCAGTTTTTGGCTGTTAAAGATGCATATGAAATTGTTTTGTTATAGCTTCTGGAAAAAGAAAAAATGTTTTTGGTCCCTTCACAATTCCAAAACTCTAGTGAGCCCATAACTTCCTGAGCACTGTGCCTGAGCTGTGTTATTAGACCTGATAATGTCATCTTTGTGAGCTACAGTAATGCAAACGTTAAAAGAAATTATTTGCTTTAGAACATCCCTGTGTTTTTGCAAGTCTTCTGCTCATCTATTACAAGAATTTTATATTTACCTCTAAGTAAGCATATACGGTTCCTCTTAAAGCTCATTACTTTATGTCTATGCCAAGACATCCTTTGATATGTTTTAGGTGAATGCTACAACTATTGATGGAGTGACTCCTTTATTTAATGCATGTTCAAGAGGCAGTGCAAGCTGTACGGAGCTGCTATTGGAATATGGTGCAAAAGCACAGCTGGAGACATGTCTTCCATCACCTGCTCATGAGGCAGCAAGTAAAGGTAATTTAAAGCTTTAAAATAGATTTCATGTTAACCTATAAGAGCAATGTAAAATAAAATCTACATGTAGGCTTGAATCACAATGACTGTGCATTTTGGTGTGCTGTGCTGTCAATAAATCCTATTGCCCCCTTTCAGTGAACATACATTCAGTGAACAAGTCTAAATTACTTAGATATAAATGCTAATATAAATTATTATAAATACTTATAGTGTTTTTTTTATTTTAAATAAATAATTTTCTAGACTCTATAACTTATACATTGGGCCTAATTTATTTAAGCTCTTCAAGACTGGAGAAGATAGACTTCCATACACTTTCATCACCCAGGTTCTCCCATGAAAGTCTATCTTTTCCAGTCTTGGATAGCTTTAATAAATCAGGTCTTTGTAGTTTATTGCTTTGGTATTGCAATGTTAAGGCTTATAAATATTATATTTAGTTGTCAATCAAGAAATACTTTAGCAGTCTTTAGAGTGTTGTGCTTAGTAGACCTACTATAACCTATGGAACCATTTTTTAACTTAATAAGGCCTTTTGTTTCCTTCAAGTTTGACATGCTTGGGATAGGCTGGCCGTTTTTCTTTCTTTTTTTTGTTATTTGCTGGGAGATTTCTCCTTAGGCTGCGTACACACGTGCAATAATTGTCATTGGAAAAGATCTTTCACAGTGCCGTTCTGCTCTATGGAGAGAGGAGGGGGAGAACGACATAGCTGCGCTCCCTCCCATTCACTTTCATTATGATCGTTCCTCATCTATGGATCGACGGACAGACGAATGCAGTTCACACATCTGATTCTCGTCCTATATCAGCCCTGAGGCGATTATCGGACAAGAATCATCTGACGTATGTACGTAGCCTAACCCATTACACACATCCTTCTTATCAAGGCAGGATGTAAGGCTATATACACACGTTCAATAATTGTCATGGGAAAGGATCTTTTACGATTCTTTCCAACAACAAAAGACTAAATGAGTGTTGTACATACAGCGCCAATCTGCTCTTTATAGAGGTAAGGGGGAAAAACAAAGGAGTGGCACCCCACTGGGCTCTCTCCCCTTCACTTGTATTACAATCATTTGTCATTTGTGGATCCCCCAGGATGGATCCATGAACGACGTCTGTACACATGTCAGATTCTTGTAAGATTCTAGCTCTGAGGTGAATATGGGACAAGAATCATCTGAGGTACATACGTAGCCTAAGTAAAAATCTCATCAACTAGGATACAGCCTGAAAAAAAAACCTAAAGTGCAGGTATATTCTATCAAGAGGTTGCCACCGATGATGCCAATACTAATATTAGCTTGAAGGCTTCTAGGCAAATAGGTTTGTTACACCATGGCTTAAATAAGACAAACATGTTTTGCTGGCTTTAACAATACACAGATTGTTCATTGTTTCTTGATTCTAAACTTGCATCAGGTCCCAAGCAGCATAGCTAAGTTGGTTTTTAAATCCACAAACAAAGCTGTTGGTGACTATATATTAGTTCTGTGAGTTAAATGTGTGTTGGTTAATAAAGCCTCCTAACATACCCTGTACATTTACAGGTCACAGTGAATGTCTGGATGTTTTAATTTCCTGGGGTATGGATGTGGATCAAGATATTCCTCACCTAGGCACTCTTCTTTACTTGGCATGTAAAGGACAACACATAGCTTGTGTGAAGAAACTCCTATATGCAGGTCAGTGTGGAAAACTACAGATTTAAAAGGCTGGATTTCTATCAATGGAACAGGCTCATAGGCTTTAGGAACTTACCAAAAACAACCACTCTAGAATGACTACTTTCAAGCAGAACTTTTTATTTTGTTTTATGAGTCCTGACCTAGCATTGAATATTATGACAACATGTAAATGATCCATTGAGGGATGACTGCATCTGATGAAAAAAAATGCACAGGTAATAAATAAAAATGGAAATGCCATCTTTCTATTCCCCCATAGGAATATAGCTGCAGGGCCTATTCCAAATCTATCCCAATAAAATAGTGAGTTGAAGTGAATTGCAGTAGAAAATAAATAAAAAAATGTATTAAAACCCATCATACAAAGCCACTTTGTTAACTTTTTAGTCTATCCAAACTAAGCTAGCTTTGTTTTTGTATCTATTAGTAATATTGCTGTTTTTTTTTTTGTTTTTTTGGAAAATATGATAACAACACAAAAGCATTCATATTTTTTGTCCAATGTTTTCTGAGAGATACGCATTACAGCTTTAGGGAAATACTGACCCTGTGAGTTGATCAGCTTCAAGGAATATATTCCTACTGCCTTTCTTTTGGCCCTGTGTGGTAGTATGTGTGTTCTGTGGGTTCACTGAAAAAATTTAGATTAAAGTAAACTTTAATCCTAATGGTAACTTAACCCTTGAATTACTTGATTTGGCTCAGGAGCTTTTAAACTCAAAGGCACAGATCTGTATTCCAAGATTTGTTGTTAGTCATTGCTGTTGGCTACTGGATTTAAGAAAAAAATAGTCAATTCAGTTTTTTACTTGTACTGATGTTTACAAATGTAATACCAGTTTTATTCTTTATAGGTGCTATTGTGCAGCATGGTCGACACATGGATACTCCACTACATGCTGCTGCCCAGCAGGCCAGTACAGACATAGTCAATCTATTGCTGGACTTGGGTGCTGATATTAATGCTAGAAATATAGACTTCAAAAGGCCAGTTGATGTAGCTGTTCCAAGAAGTCCAGTGGAAAGACAATTACTTTTATATGAGGGTGAGCATCATAGAACAATATGCTTTTTTACAAATATCAGAAATGTATAAATTATCCCAGTCACTAAAGCATAACTATAATTAGACACGGTAGAGAAAACAGGGATGTTGGATCTTTTGAACAGAAACAAATACAGAAACAAAAAACCTGAAATTCTAAACATTTTCCACTTCACTATCTAAAACTGGAAAAAGTATAAGTGTACCATTTTAAACCTGTAACATTTAAGCAGGTATCCACAGCTCTAGTCCTCAAGGGTCATACACAGGATTAGATTAATTTTCTGAACCATTCTGTTTTTAAGTCATACATTTTCTGCTGCAGATGCAAGCTCTCTAGAACTAGAGTTGAGGAACCCTAATTTAAAGTAATAGAAGTCAATTCGAGACATGCAAATGAAAAGGACCAGCACTGTGCACCTGAGGACCTGTTTGGATAGTTTTTGTGTCTGCTTTTTATCTGCGCAGTTACAGATTTTTAACGATCCAGCATTTTCCACATTTGGGTTATTCTTTTTTTAGGACAACACATTCTTCTTTAGTAGCACAATAAAACACACCATTTTTAACAGACAAGATTACTTTTGTATGCAACCTACATAAAACCTGACATGGAATAGCAAACCGAACATATCAAAACTTGTATCACTTACCGCTATGCTCAAGGGATAAAAGTAATCAAAGCAAAGGGCTGATTTCATCTAAGAAAATCTTTGGCTGCATTTTGCATGCACATTACAAGAGAGAAATGAGTTGGGGATGAACTGTAATTTCCTATGAAACACCAAAAAAATCTTCTTTCTGAATATTTCCTGTCGGCATTTGTTCAGAATAATATCGTTCATACCGTTGTCCTGTACTGTTATAAGTCCTATATGTTGTATTCAGAAAGGACTATTCAGATCAACAGTAATCCTTTAAAACTGCAGTAAAACGTAAATTGAAATGTTGATTGTGTACATTAGCATAACAGGTATGGTTCAAACAAGTCTTGGTAAGATCAGAACTAGTACCCTGCTTTTTATGTAACTAGCCAAATACTAGCATTACTATTCAGTTTAATGAGCAATATTACATAAAAAATATTTTTACCAGTATAGATGTGTTGACTATAAATGACTAATGTTTTTCTGCTTCTTTTATCTAGCTAACCCGTGTTCTTTGTGCCAGCTGTGCAGACTCAGCATCCGCAAGTGCCTTGGACAAACTAGATTACATCTTATTCCACACCTGCAACTGCCGACTATACTAAAAGATTTCTTACAGTATCGAGAAAGTATAAGGAACTTTTAACACCTGTATGCAGTTTGTATCTACATACTGTATAATACATTAATGATCAAATCCACATTATATCTAGCACATAGCTAACAAATTTTAGATGTTTAATAAGCTCCATACCTCTCGACCTAATACCATGCACTTTTAACTGAAAAGTACAGTGCTTAAATGGAATTATTTTGACTGTAATCCTTGTTTGTGTGTGTATATAAAAGTGATATTTTTAACCAATGACAAACTCTTCTACAAGTTTTTAGAGGCACATTGAAACTCTTCCTTTCATAAACAAAATGCATTACTCACTATAAGATTCACTCTACATGATGCTACAGAAAAATACCCACAAAGAACAGATGATTGGACCCCAGTTCTGCTGATTCTGGCAGTATTGGAAGATGATCATCACATTTGTGAGAAACAGCAGACCTTTTATCGAAGGCAGTACAGTATAATGGTGCTTGTCTGTGTGTACTTTTTTAACTTGTTTTGCACGTCCAACCGTCACTCTCACTACATGTTGCTAGTACCAATATAAATACTTATGGTATGCTAGTATTCCTAACTCTGTTCTAGCTACCGGTACCAACAGACCTGCAGGAGAGGAGAAAACATTCTCCAGGGCCATGGTAAATTTGTAGCATACTTGAATTACCCTCCATATACTATGTGAAAAAGTAAGGAGAAAGTGATGAAAGTGTTTATTTTTAACACATTAGAACACGCCAATATTGTTTTTTCAAACAGAACCTACAGATAAAGATGATATACCTGAAAGTATGACCTACAAAGATTGATCACTATTATAAATGAAGGTTTATCACATGGAAGAAGAAAAATTACCACCATAATCTAGATAATAAAACAAGGATTTCCAATGCCAATGATTAGGCACCTAGATATGCACATGTCATTTCTAAGATCTATTTTTTTTTTGCCATAGACCTGTGTTTTGTCTTCGTGCCAAGATCAAAAAAGCCCCCAAGGCCCTCAGAACGATGATTATAAGTGCATTATTTAATGACCAATTTAAATGACAGATTAGCTATGCCCTTGCCCTGTAGGCAAAGAACATGACTTTGGCGTATGCTTTTTTATTCAAGTATATTATCCTATTTCTCTAGAAACTGTTTGAATGAAGATCTAACGTTTGCCTGTGTAAATATGTTAAAAGTCAATCATTTTCGTGGGGTGTACATACTTTTTCATATGAATGTGAATGTATTTTTTTTTACCATATGACTGTACATGATGGTGTACTCTGCAATCATTAGGTAATATAATGTAGTGGACATAAATAAGTACCATTTATGAAGGTGAAACCAATGTAAAGGTCTTTTGTAAAGCACTTTATCTACCAGGAATATATACTTTGGCTTTAAAATAATCTTTTAATAAAAATAAAAAAGATTGCCATTGCTAAGCTTCTTCTTTAAAGATTGGTGGCTTTGTTGTCTTTCTAACCTAATGGATCATTACTCTTTTAGTTACCAACCAATACCAGGTAGATTAGGAAAGTTGATTGTCTTTGCTAGACGGTTAGGGAAAAGTTTGGATGCCGCCCCCTCCCTGCCTGCAACAAATATAAAGCTAGGGAAGTCAGACTTTTGCTGACGCATATAGAGCGTGTTTCTTCTTCCGCTTTCTGAATAATGGCAGCAATAACAGCCCTGCTACTTTTCCTAGGACAGTGCCAGAGCCAGACAGAACAACCAATTTTGCCCTTATTTTGAGAATTTGGTAACAATATTTAGAAAATACATTTAAAAAAATATTATTTCCTTTTGAAGTCATAGGGGTCTGTTTATAAAGCAGTGAATCTGACATTTATTGAAACATTACCTGGCACCTGGAAGATTCTTCACCAGGATATGAATGTCAGATTCACTGCTTTATAAGAAGACCCCATGGTCATTGTTTTCAAAGGGAAGGGGAAAAATCTATGAAGTAAAACACATGTATATGCTTGTATATGTATCGTACAGCTGTGAATCCAGCTAACATACAAAAAACTGTTGACATGTTTTTTTCACATATATACCTACAAGAAAGCAATAAAAAGAGCATAATTTTACAATGAATAGCCTGTAAAATGATTTAATACTATATATAACATAATAATACTTGAATTTTCCCTATTCTAAGGAAGGAGTATATATTAGGTATGTGGCAGTCTGCCTGTCCATTCATTTGCTCCATATCTTAAATGATACAGAGTATTTCTATTCATATCAACCCAAATAGGTCAGATTCCATCACTATGAACATCTGGGGATTACTAATCTATTGACACAAACACAATCACTATGTAAAATAATCCAGAAATTATTCCATAATGGTGATAGTACAGGACATGACCCATAATGTAGATCATAAATGATTGTATTTCCCACCTTTATCCTGAAGCAGATAATCCAGAAAATACACGTAGGATTATTCAATACAGCTATACAAAAGCAATAATGCAAGTATAGGATTTACAACAAACATCAAACTAATTCCACTAGTTTTCAGTAACACTAAATAAAAATATGCACTTGCTCGGTCAGTGTAGCCTTTATTTAACTGTTCTTAAAAAAAATAAATAAAAAAAATTAAACAATTTTGTGTCTTTTTTCCCCATTTTTGTGTCTTTTTTGCATTTTACCTGTTGCTATATTTTCTTTCTGTGTTTAGTATTTTAGTTCAGTGTAGTCTTTAAATCTAAAAGAGAACTAGTTTTCTATTAGTGTTTTAGTTCAGTCAGTGTAGCCTTAGATTTTTTTTATTACATTTTTGTATGTCCCCTTCTAAATTATACATATACAGTGTTTTTGTTAAAAAGAAAATCAATACTAATGGAACATGTCAAGAGTGCTCCTGAGCGTGGCATTTGCAGGGTGAGAGCCGTTTGCAGGTCCTTATTGGCATACCTGCAACAAAGGCCTGCATCAGCCACTCCATGTACAGGATTGGATAAGACAGTGTGGGGGAGCAGTAAGCAGTTGCTTTTTTCCCTAGCAGGGGCACTGGTGGATTTGGTGATGGGGGTCCCTTCCATCCATTTGTCAGAAACGTCTCTACCCCAAGGGTGTTCACCCTGTGTTTTAGGAGACAGAAGAGGAAGCATTGGCGGAACTGTTGGGCAGGGGTGTCCAGAATGTGTTGGACAGGACAGAGATGAGCACATTGTTGTCCGCTCATACTCTGCTATAAGCCTAGGGTGGAATCAGAAGCAGCCCCCTGGATACCATTCTACCTAGGCAGCTTTGACTACATCACTGTAAGTAAAGCTGGATAGTGAACATCGTGAGGAGATTGGCTGCCATGTGTCTCACCTGGAAGCATTGGCAGATAGGCATTCAGGCAACTGGTTTCAGGTTGGGTGCAGTGGGTACCAGGGAGTCTAGGGAC
>NC_092860.1:114982587-114985933 GCF_032062135.1 Pyxicephalus adspersus | reverse complement strand
ATGGCTGGAAGTTAGAAGAACAAAAAGTACAAATGGTCATTCCAGACCAACCTATGAAATGCTCACACATGAATCTGGACAATCCAGGACAAAGTGTAAACAGTTGAGAGGGAATGGTCACATATAGGGAGGAACATGCATGATCCTTGTAGACCATCACACGAAAAATGGGATGGGCTCTAAGTATTTGCTGCAGCTTCTATTGTTTGTTGTAAAGGTACAGCATGCAGGGTAAAATGACTAATCAGTTTTATTATGTGCGTGTTTGTACATACCTAGCAGATGTACATACCTACCTGATACATCAGCCATGCTCTTGATGAATGACAACAAAAGGATGAAAACATGTAACTTCCAAAAACTTTGCTGCCAGGATTTAATTGCTTTAGAAACAAATATTCTAGGATTACATTCAGATGGAATATGAAATAAATTGTACAGAAATTGTTTATTGCCTTTTTGAAAGCATAGTTAAGTACTCTGATTATCATGTTATGGTCTTTAGCAGGTGGGGTGGAAGTTTTGTTTTTATTTTGTTTTTATTTGTTCTTTCTTAACATTTTGTTCCTTAATTTTATTATTAAACAGTATTGATATAGCGCCAACATATTATACAGCACTGTACATTAAATAGGGGTTGCAAATGACAGATACAGACAGTGACACAGAGGAGGAGAGGACAATGCCCTGAAGAGCTTACAATCTACTAAAAAATATTTTCAATGAGAAGAAAATCCTTTCTTAGTTGTCACAGGGACAAGTGTCCCCATTTTAGGATTTGTTACTATTCTGATGGCAATGACTAAGTCCTTTGTACAGCACTGCATAATATGTCGGTGCTATATAAATACTGGATAATAATATAATTAATATAAAACGTATAACTTTTATTCCTGGACGAGGGAGACTAAATCGTTCTAAGGAAAGATCGTTATGGAAAAATAGTTATAAAGATTGTAAGCTCTTCAGCGCAAGGTCCTCTTCTTTGCCTGTGTCACTGTCTGTAACTGTCATTTGCAACCCTAATTTAATGTACAGCGCTGCGTAATATGTTGGCCCTACATTATTCCTAAATGAATAATAATATTAATAATAATTTATTGTGAATGCTGTGCCTTCATCCTGAGAGCAGAGCAGCCCCCATATAAGCTGCTCCCTGACATCTCTCATACTACTACCGATGCTGGACATCAAGAGTCACGTGACTCAGAAGCTGTTATTTACAAACGAAGCCAGAAGTAGGTGGGGCGGGATATGCTGCGTTCTGATTGGTTTTAGTGCTTCGTGGTTTGTTTACATGGTAGCGGTTGCCATGGCTGTGGAGAACGCGATCCTGTTCGCTGGGGAGTGAGCGATTGTCGTGACATGTCGTCCTATCCCGAAGCTCCGCGCAGAACCGGCGTGCCCAGAGATGTGCTCCGATGGCTGCAGAGCCTGGACTTAAGCTTCTCTCCTAAAAACTTCCGGAGGTATCTGAAGGGGTGATAAGCAACAGGGATAGAATAGAGAAATGCCATAGGGGGACATGTCCAGGTTCTGCAGCTAGAGGAACTACAAGTCCCAGCGTGCTGCGCAGACCTAGAGTCCCATTAGCAGTGTGTTGTATCCTGGGAACACTCAGGATATATAGGCAGAATGTGGAGCTGTAATACCATGGTGACAAGTGTTATAAATGATACCCCAATGCTTCAATACTTTAATTACAAAGGGTTTATCTATTTTCACTCCACACAAATCCTTCACAGCTTTTTTTCCAAGGCTGAAGAAGAGACACTTTCAGCAGTGACCTGGGTGATCCAGAAAACCTGGAATGGGTTTTTCTAAAAGTCATTTCCTATTTGTTAGCAAATATTTTAAATTCTGGACCAGATCCATTCCACGTTTGCTGTTTCACCCTGAAAGTGTCTCTTCTCCATTCTCGTATGAGACTCCTATGATTAGGGCTGTAGTCCTAAAAGAAGACTTCACCCCTGTCTGTGTCATTCAAAGGCGAAGAAACTTCCCCCATAGTGACGTCATGATACCAGAACCCGACCAATCTCCCATCACAGGTCTGAGGTTGCGATGGGAGAGTTAGCGGGTTGCAGTGTTCTCCCCAGCCCCTTTTAGCCGGTTACTTTTCAGTAACCACCCGGCTGTCTTTGGGTGGTTACTGATGAGTTGGGTCACAATACAGGGACTGCCACCCACCTAAAATTTCTTCCCACCCAGCTTAAAAAAATGTCTGGGTTGAGCACTGGGGTTGCGTTCAGAGAGACAAAACACACACTGCCCCGAGCCTGCGATTCCGTACAGGAGACATGTTCCGCGGCTCTGGCCAGTGCACCCCCCCCCCCTTTATTGGGGCCCTTCTACTGGCCCCGGCCAGAGCTGCGGACTACCAAAGAATTCTTTCCAAAATAAGAGTGGGCACGTATCCATATCTCAAGGGATCCATAACAATCTCTGGAGGGACCCTGGTTGAGAATATCCACTGTACACTAAGTGATTAATAAAATGCCGGAAATTGACATTCTGACAACATGAAGGTGTTGTGGTCCATGTTTCTGACTCTGCAATAACCATTTACTGTCACTTCCATTACAGAAAATCATGTCTTCATTTCTGCTTTGTATGTTGCAGAGACTTTTCTAATGGTTACATCACCGCTGAGATCTTCTATTGGTATTATCCTGAAGATATACAGTTACATTCATTCCACAATGGCACATCTCTAGCTACAAAACTAGGCAACTGGTCACAGCTGGAGAAGGTAAACACTTCACTATATTACAATAAGATAATTCATGTATTAAAACATTGTTTAATTATGCTTCACACACTGAATGTGTGCTTAATTATATCTACGTATGTACGTCCAGTATATTAATAGAACCTAGATAATAAATCTACTATACAGTATATATATATATATATATATATATGCATTGTCCTGGATAATTATTAATCCACACTAGACATAAGATCGATTATATTATTTCTTCCAACATCCCAAAAACATGAAGGTAATCCACAGTTAGTGACATGACTATGGACTTTGAGGAGCTAATATGTTGGTGCTATATAAATACAAGATTTTAATCATATTATTAAACAGTATTTATATAGTGCCAACATATTACACAGCACTGTACATTAAATTGGGATACACTAAAAATGTATAGTATGGTATAGTACAGGGGTCTGCAACCTGCGTGCGGCTCTTCAGCCTCCTTGTTGTGGCTCCCTTCGGCTGCTGCGGGGAGATCTCTGATGGGGGATCCCCTTCCTCCCAAGACACTGTGGAGGAGGGGGATTCCCTATCCGGTGTTCTAATGAAAAAAATCTACCAGTGAAATAAATCTAC
>NC_092860.1:114917277-114981449 GCF_032062135.1 Pyxicephalus adspersus | reverse complement strand
TCATTTTTTGGTACACACAGGATGAAGGCAGTTATATCTACTAATGTATATGTTGTTCAGTGTAATGATTTGTAGATTTCAGTTGCATGTGTTACATATTACAGTTCTTCCAAAAAAGGAAACTGAATGTTTCCAAAGAATTAATTGATGGGACAATTCATTGCAAACCTGGAGCTGCAGAACTATTGCTACAAGAGACTTATGTTATGCTGACAAACAGGAGGTGAGATGAAAAAAGATACAAATGTCAAATCCTGTGTTGTTATCCTCTTTTTCTCCCTTAAATCCTGCATTGCTGTCTTCTTTTCCACCAGTCTGTCGTCTTATATTAGTTCCCATAATTCTATCTTCTCTCAGTCCTCTAATGGTGCTGCATGGACTGGCTGAACCTGGCTTAGTTGGCTCAGAGGTTAGCACTCTGGTCTTTGCAGTGCTTGGTTCTAGGTTTGAATCCCAGCAGGGACGCTCTCTGCAACTAGTTTGTATGTTCTCCCCGTGTTTAGATTATGGGGGAAATTTAGTGTTATGGAAATGGACATTGTAAAGTGCTGGATAATATGTCGGAGCTATATAAATACAAATAAACTTAATGATAAGGAAGGAATATTTCTACCATCATATTATTAATATCAGAGTTAAGGTCAATGGTAAAGCACGGCATTAGGCTGCTGTTTAATTTACTCTCCAGGGGTGTTTTTACCTCTCCTCCATCCACTCCTCACTATATGATCTAAATGCTCATTTGGTTAGGGGGAAAAATAAGTAGAAATACTTACCCTACCTTTGTCTGATTGATTGAAATGTGTCCAGACCTGCAATTTACACAATGATATCAAAGAACTGCAACCTAAAGAAGGTATGAGAGGTGGGTTCAGGGGACTAGTCACACTGAGTGGAGGAAGGCTGAGGAAGCCTAAAATAAAAAGTGGGATTTGTACTTATTCCTTTCTACCCTAACCAAATGAGCATTAAAACTCACGCAATACAGGTAAGACTGAACTATTGTAACAGAAATGTGTTATCCTCCTGGCTATATTGTAGGGGTGTCTAAATCACAAAACAACAACAGAATTACAAATATTTTTACTTTATTTATGAATTTTGATTGTTTACTTGCCTAAATATCAACCCTAAGCAATAATAATTGTTGTCATTGTGTTATTTTATAATGTAGGATCAAAACTATTCAGGATAATGAAGTGGACTTCACTGATAGACCTTATCAGGACAAACTGCCTCTGGTAGCCAGATCTACAGCAACAAAGGCAGTAAAGAGCAATATAACCCTGAGCGAGACTCTGGCCGAGCCAGACATCATTGTCAACAAACAGAAAGTTCAGTCTGTCATTGATTTACATTTGGTGCAGAGACAGCAAGAGAGAATTGATGACCCAAGTGAGTAGACTGCTCTCATTTCTACATATTATTTGTCTGCTCCTGTTGGCGCACCTTGTCATGAGCTACAACTGGACAGCTTTCTCTAGTCAGGAAAAGCTCAGCAAAGAAATGTATTATTGTTGGAAGTATGGGATATTCTACGTTGCAGGAAAAAGACACCCAGCCTCTTTGAATTAGGTAAAACAAACCTGTTAGACAAAGACCTGCAGCAAGACGCCCGCTATTACCATTTTGTAGGCTGAGCCCACTGTGTGCATATGATTACTGACCATTGAGTTGATCTCATTAGATAGTGGGGTTCATGAGACAAGGCAGATAGCTGAAATCGTAGAGATTAAAGAACTAAAGAGGACCACTCTTCCTGGAGTGGTCCAATTCTTAAACAAATTCAAAGGAAAGGAAAAAAACTGCAATTATCTATTTGAAATACCTACATTATTATTATTATTAACAAACTGGATTTGTGTGGCCAACATATTACTCAGAGCTGTACATTAAATAGGGTTTGCAAATCACAGACAGATACAGACAATGACACAGAAGGAGGAGAGGACTCTGCCCCAAAGAGCTTACAATCTAGTAGGTGGGGGAAGTATGTCACAATAGGATGGAGATATGCAGTGGTGGGAAGTAGTGGGGGTTTCAAGACACAGAAGAAGATGGGTAGGCAAGTTTGAAAGGATGAGTTTTAAGTTCTCTTTTAAATGAGCAGAAAGTAGGAGCAAGCCGAAAAGGACAAGGAAGACCATTCCAGAAAGTAGGGGCAGCTCTAGAAATGTCTTGGAGTCGTGTGTGGTATGATGTTATGAGTGAGGAAGTCAGTAGTAGGTCATAGGAGCAAAGAGAGAGGCTAGGGGTGTACTTTTCTATCAGGTCAGAAAAAAGCTACCTTCTTTTTAAATAGTAAGAGGATAAAATAAACACTTCCCAGCTTGTTCCTTGACCCATTCAGTGCAAACCTCAAGTCATGGTCAAGTTATTGGAATAGGTAAAATACTGGAGGATGCTATATACTGCAACCTCTGTCAGTGTTTTTAGCATGAGATACTTTGTGATTTCTATGTCCACTGTGTTGCTACAATTCCAGGAGTCACAGGGAGACACAGTCACAGAGGCCTGTGCAGAAATGGAAGGTAGGAAGCATGGGTTGCTGGAAAGGGGGCTGTCTATAGCTTTATTTCTCAGGGTACCTTTATTTGTATAATTTTCCCCCTTGGTTGGGTAAAGCCTAATGGGGAAGTTGCATCGTAAGACTGATTGACTGACACCTATAAATTTGCAATATACTACCTGAAATGTCTGCTTTGAGAAGATTTCCACACCTCATACTGTACTCATTTCTTCACTATCCAGGAGGAAATATTGCTGCTTTTGTGTCTGTGGTGTGGATGATGATATGGAATAGAACAAGCAGGGATATGCTTATAGTCTGTAGTATAGTATAATTTTCTATTTTAATCCTAAAATAATGTAAAAATCAAGTTAGCTATGTGTGGAAAAATACCAGTTACTTGCCGATATCTGCTAGTAAGTTCCATTTAGGTTGGCCCCTGAACCTGGCAGATCAATTATGTGTCTGGTGAGTTCCTGATAATTTATGACAAGTGTGATTTAAATCCCAGCTCCACATTACAGACAATAGTTTTTTGTAATATTATCCAGATTTCTATACAGTATCTTTGTCATTTATGTCTGCACAGCCTTTAAGTAAATGTATTGTGTCCAACTCTTTGTGTTGTTTAAACCTTGTCACAGAGGTAGAGGGTTATAGGTTGTTGAAGTCATCAATATCTATAGGGTTCCTGAATTGTTTACCCATCCATTTATAGATTTTAGCACCTGAGCTGGCGGCTGTATGGGTGTTCTTTCAAATCTTCTGTGATCTGAAGCTGCTCATATGCAAAATTTATGGACAATTTAGACACTCTAATGCTAGGCATAAACTAGGTAATGCTCTTGATGGTATTTTCAGAAATGTTCTGAATATGGGGGGTAAATGAGAGGGCAGAGCCAATGGTGACACCCAGACAACGTGCATGAGGGGAGGGACGAATAACAGTGTTGTTACCAGTTAGGAATATGTCAGGGGGAGATTTGGAATTTGAGGAGGGGGGGATGATGAGTTCTGTTTTATCCAGGTTGAGTTTCAGAAATCTGTCAGACATCCATGATGAGATGGCTGACAGGCAGCATGAGACCTTATCCAGGACTGAGGGAGACAGGTCAGGGGTGGACAGATAGATTTGAGTGTCATCAGCATACAGATGGTACTGTAAGCCAAAGGAGGATATGAGACTACCGAGAGAGGAGGTATACAGAGAGAAGAGAACCGGTCCAAAGACTGACCCTTGGGGAACACCAAAAGAGAGGAGAGTGGGTGAGGAGGAGTTACCATTGAAAGAAACTTGAAAGGAGCGGTCAGAAAGGTAGGAAGCAAACCAAGAGAGAGCAGTGTCCCTGATACCAATGGAGAGCATGATTTGTATTAGAAGGGGCTGATCAACAGTGTCAAAAGCAGAGGAAAGATCAAGGAGAAGGAGCAGGGAAAAGTTGCCTTGAGACTTAGCTCTGATGAGGTCATTGGCCACTTTAGTAAGGGGTGTTTCAGTGGAGTGGGCAGCTCTAAAACCAGACTGGAGGGGGTCAAGAGATAGGACGGTAGTTGGAGGGTAGGGAGGGGTCCAGTGAGGGTTTCTTTAGAATAGGGAGAATTATGGCATGTTTAAAAGCTGAGGGGTATTTACCAGTAGAAAGGGAGAGGTTGAATAGTTCAGTTAGGGCAGGGGCCAGGGTGGAGGAATGGGCACGGAGTAGATCAGAGGGATTTGGGTCAAGTAGACGGAGATGATGAGAGAATATATAAGACTTCATCCACAGTAACAGGGCTGAGGGAGGCCAGTCATGATTTACAGGTGGAAGGGGTGGGTATGGTTGGAGTGGCTCGGTGGGCAGGGACATCATGTCTAATTTTGTCTATTTTATCTGTAAAGTAGGTGGCAATGTCTTGGGCAGAGAAGGTTGTTGTGGGGGAAGCAGGTGTGGGGTTTAGGAGGGAGTCAGTTGTTGAGAAGAGGTTGCGTGGGTTGGAACCTTTAGAGGAAATGACTGTGGAGAAATAATTTTGCTTGGTGACAGTGAGCTCTGTGTTAAAGCTTTGTAGTCCATAAAGTTATCGCTGAGACCAGATTTCCTCCACTTGCGCTCAGCTGCATGTCTTTTGTAGCTGTTTGGTGTGATTGTTGTGCCAGGGTCGGGGGTTGGCAGGGCGGGGGTAGCAGAAGGTAGCAGGGGCAATTTTATCCAAAGCCAGGGAAAGAGAGTGGTTTAACATGGTGGCATCTTTATCCGGAGATGGGATTTTTGAGAGGGCGGGGTTAGGGACGTAAGGCAGTTTGAGAAAAGGTTGTGGTCAAGGTTACGGATATCTCTCTGCCATTGCCCAGGTCTGGGATGTGGTAAGGGAGGGCAAGAGTTTGATAGGTTGAAGGTGATAAGGTTGTGATCAGAAAGGACAAATGGTGAGTTGTCAAAGAGGGTGAGGTTGCAGAGTTTTGAAAATACCAGGTCTAAATTGTGTCCGGCTAAGTGTGTGGGGCCATTGATGTTCTGTGAGTCCAAATGAGGAGGTAATGGAGAGCAGTTTGGCTGAGGAAGGATGGTTGGGCTCATCCATTGCAACATTTAAGTCACCAAGGATTAGGGTGGGCAGGTCATGGGAATGAATGTGTGGGAGCCAGGATGCAAAGTTATCCAGAACTTGTGATACTGGGCCAGGAGGGCGGTAGACAACAGCAACAATGAGGGTTAAGGGGTTAAAGAGACGGACAGAGTGGACTTCAAAAGAGGTGAAAACGAGAGAGGGTGGGGTAGGAAGGACTCTGTATGTACAGCTAGGTGAGAGAAGGGGACCCACACCACCCCCACTCTGTTGCCAGGTCTAGGGGTATGTGTAAAGTGCAGGCCTCCATAGGAGAGAGCAGCAGCAGAGGCAGAGTCAGAAGAGGAAAGCCAAGTTTCAGTGAGAGCCAGATAGTTCAGAGATTTAGAAAGGAGAAGGTTGTGTATGGAGGTTAATTTGTTGCCAAAAGATCGGGCATTCTATAGACTGCCAGAGAGAGGGGGTAAGAACTTGGGAACCATATGCCTACATTAAACAATGTGGCAAACTGAAGTCCAAGAGAAGCAGTCTAGTAATAGCATTCGCTATTACAGGTAACATTATACACTGATAATCTTTGAAAAAGTCACAGTATATATACCTAATTATTTGCCTGTAAGTTTGCCTGAGATTCAGTCATTTTTTTTTGTGCAGGAACATAAAGCATTTATTATAGTGCTCACGTGCTATTATGAAAATTGGCCACTAGGTGGCAGGATAAGAAACACTTTTAATATGCATCAAAGAAAGTGAACCAACTAACAAATTGATGGCGAAGATTTTATAAATACATCTCATAGTGTCCTGCCAGTCAGGAATATGCTGTGTACTTTCTATATTTTGGACCTTACCACCTTGTTTATATGTTTATTGAATGTTTAATTCTGCACTTGTACCATATTTATTGCCTGTTCAGAGCGGTTTAATGTGAAGCCATCATTAGGAGAGCGCGCCATTCGTCTCCCACCACCACCACCTGATCGTACTGGTAGTCAAAGCAGCTTGTCCAATGGATCGGGATCTTCTCTGGGATCTTCTTTGTCCTCTTCTAATAGTATGTATAGAAAAACACTGCTTAAAAATGAAAATATTGCTGGAATGTAAAGGAAAGTGCAATATTTTGTACAACACTTTATCTGAATTGTTAATATGCTATAAGCAGTAAAGCATGAAATGACCTTTTCTTTGATCTGTCAATATTTTTTGCCATTTACTTTTTTTTGTTCTGTGTGAATTTAGGTGGGTGAACATATAAGTGTATTGTGAACATGTAAGTCATTGTGAATAAAATGAACACAGTACCATCTAGTGGGCAAATTGAAAATGACACCCACTCTTAAACCAGTGTGTTGGCACATTTACCCAAGTCTGCGTTATGCTTTTTAAAGAAATTAAAGTATTTTATGCTTCTAAATATGACCTAGGTAATCTGTTTTCAGGCAGAATACCCAAGGTTTTGTGGCTCATGAGGTGTCTGCAGATTCTATAAAAGTATGTATCTGTACCACTATATGCCTGGAGCCCTTCATGTCTGGTAACCCCTAGAAATGATGGCGTGTTCAGTGGCCAGAAGTGTGGTATGGCAGACGGGGGGTCCAGAACCAAGCTGTGATCTTCTAATCGCAGTTTTCAAGATTAGACCACGGGGGTCTCCGTAAGGTATGTGAGAGGAATATGCAAGAACCATTATGGGCCAATCAGTTCCTGTGCCTCACTAATAATAATATATCAGAGAAAGTTTTGTCTCGCATGGCAGCTGACATAAAAGAATAGGGCAGAGCAAAGTGACATAAATGTCAAAAATTCATTTTTGGTGTGAGGATGTACACATGATGCCTGATTTTAAAGCTCTTCAAGGCTTCAGAGGATACACTTTCATCAATGAAAAAAAATCTTAAATTAGATTTAAAAATGATCTTTTGGAAACCGGTTAGTCGTTCTTTGGTGCTGGTATTGTAGTGCATTAGTGTTTATTGTTGATTTCTGCTGTTTTCTCTATATACATAGGCATCCGGAACAAATCAAATGTTAACTTTAAAGAAATTAAAGTGAAGCAAGGAGATAGAAGCTTTGTGTCCTCCAGCGTGACTTCTACAGCATCATCTCCGACATTAAGCACATCCTAAGCGGAAACGTGTGATTTGTGTCCTGAGACAGTGTGTTGTCTTCCAGTAATAAAATACTGATAGCAAACACCAAGTCTTGGTTGAAATTATTGCATGAAATTTATGGTGCCTCAGAACCTTCAGTGTTTTTGGTGTTTCTAACACTCTGTAATAAATAAATCTGAACCTTTCAGAGGGGACTAAGGCAACTTTCCCACTGGCTATGAGGTTGCAGTGAGGTTGCAGTGCCACTTCCTCATGCCAGTAAACCGTTGCTTTAGGTAATATGCTACATGTAGCTTCTACCCGCAGCAGCCCCACAGAGAATAAGGGCAGCAGTGTGTGGTACAGTACCACTCATTGTTGCCGGCTGTCAAATATGCAGATGCTGGTTCTTTTCTAGTGTTAGGACTAAGCTTGTATGTCATCACTACAAGCTAAGTGATGACATACAATTTGTACTTAACCCCCCTAGCGGTATTCCCGAGTCTGACTCGGGGTACCTAAAAGCTTATTATAAACAGAACCCACTTACGTTATTCCGTAGCTGTTCCCTGGCATCCTGCTGGTCCCCGCAGGTCCTGGGGACACATCTGCCTCCTCTGATCTCCGGCCGCGAAGTGCAGAGACGTCCTACGGGGTTTCCCGGGTACATGCGTAGGTGTGGCCCAGGGGGAAATTCATATAGTTTTGTATTGAATTCAAGATTTTTTAAAGATTTTTGTGTTTTTTTTTTTAAAGTTTATCAATAAATGTATTAACTATTAGAAATGTGTCGGTGAGTTATGCCTAAGATTTATAGGTCTACAATGTAAATTAAATTTCAATGCAAAAAATTGTATCACTTTTTGCATGGAAATTTGGCCAGAATCAGACAGCTAGAGTGGTTAAGCTATATCTTTAGAATAATACTTTTTTTTTTTATTTTGGTTACCCCTGTGTGGGAAAGTACAACATTTTTGAGTTGTTCCCAGGACAGGAGGTGAGAGGAAATCTTCAAATATTCCCACCTGTTCTGCAGACAAATGAGGGGAGGTCCTCTTACTTTAAGAGATTTCCTCTAACATTCTGTTTTGTCGCTGGAACAAAAGAAATAAAGGAAAATTTTCTTAATGGTACATACACAGGAAAAAAAATCTGACATGGCTTTCCTTTTTCCAATAAATGGCTATACACACACATGAAAACCTGTAAAGGAGTAGCTTATCATTGTAGTACATTGACTCTCTGATCTGCATGCTTGTTCTATGTCAGTGCAAGAAGATCAGGGTGACAGCTAAACAACTGACATTTTTAGAAGCAGAGGCAATGGTTATTGTACTTGAAATAAAATGCCACAAATACATTTACTTTACCTTTACTCTGTAAATAGAACATCTGTATAAACAATAAATGGAAGGGGATGTATATGATCAAACGTCTTGACTCATGTATATTTGTACAGTCAGTGGTATACTACACACAGTAAAAGTTACAGTACAAAGTTGTTTGCTAAATCTTTACATTACTTAAAAATGGTCAGAAATTTCACAGCTTTATTTCTTGGCCTATATACAGCGCTAATGGAACCACTAAGGAGCTTGCAGTGAGTTGGAACAGAAGGTACCAGGTTCTGATTGACATATATAGTCAGTACTGCAGTCATTTATGTGGTAATAATCTGCATAAAGTATTATGTAAACAGACTGACAGGAAATGTTGGTCTTTGGTTAGTCAAACTAAATATTTTCTCTCTGACTATATACACAGATTTGACTTTACCATTACCAAACACAAATTGGAATTAGCTGCATCTGATAGTTCTGCTTTTGGCAGAGAAAAAAATAAAATAAAGTCTTATTTCTGCATTACATAGTCCTCACGGGTTTGTTTCTATGCTGCAAGGTGTCAGTCTTCCCTCCGCACTATTCAGAATGGGTTGAGCCTTATTCCTGTTCCTAAAGGTGAGAATGGGTTAACCTTCGCCCACATTAAAGCATCATTCAATGATATTGCTGACTTGCCATCTTCTAGAAAGAATACGGGTCCCTGTGAGACACAATAAGTGTATTCAATAAATGACAACAGACTTCAGGTATTTCATGGTGGATCACAGATGACTGAAATACATTCAAGGCAAAAAACAGGCCATTTTTTATTCAGTTTTGGATAGAGAAATAGAGGTAAAGCATTTATCAGATCATTAAAGTTCAGAAATGTAGGATTTTATTTACTTTTTGTCACTGGTCACCAGGACAAACAGCAAGGTTAATTTCCTTTTAGGAAAACCATAGCAGAGAGTTTAACCTCCTACAACTTTATCCAAACTAAAAAAAATCTTTTGTCTTTACATACCAAGGTAAGGACAGAGTAGAATAGTATATGGAGGAAAAACAGAATGAAAAACGTGAATGTAAACCCTTAATCTCTTTCATTACGTTTCACATCACAGTTTGCTGGATACTGCTTCCTTAAGCATTCTGTTTTCCTACCTGGAGATCCTGACACTGTTGAAGACAGGAAACTCAGATTTTGCCTTGTAATTAGCAGCAGCGTTGTCAGCCATGCCCCATTAGTTGGCTGTTGGACTGTCTATTTGATCTCATAGGTAGCCCAATGGCCAAATAGAGACACACATAATAAGGTTGTCAGCCTGCAGCAGGAAGTGGTGATACTCACTAGATTTCCAGGTAGAAATAAGAAATAACCTTTACACTAAACAATTTGCCTATGGAAACTGAATGCAGCATGATGCCAAATGTCCTGGAAATAGATTTAAGTTTGACATACACTTTAGGATTATGCTGTTTGTAATCAGCTAAATAAAAATAAGATCCTTTACGCACCAGAGGAAAATGCAAACCAGACTAAGGTGTGTTGGTTTAAGAAACATAAAAGAAGAAAGAGAAGGTAGCCTGAATAACTAATACAGGCAAAAAAAACATTGTGATGGCATTATCAACACTTTTCAATAGCATTCTATTTTACTAGATGCAAGTGACAGTTTGAGGATTGGTTTCAAATCAGAAGGTCCAAAGACCAAAATGCAGTATATTATCACTGAAACAAATGAAAGGATTTACCTGTGACTGTGTGTGCATTTTGCCCATCATACCCTGCATGACACCTCTAGGTATATTTATACATTAAGACTAAAATATGTTGTTTAGCACGTCCCTATTTATTTAAATGGTTGACATTTAATGGGCAGCAAGATGGCTCAGTGGTTATCACTCTGGCTTTTGCAGCACTAGGTCCCAAGTTTGAATCCCAGCCAGAACACTATCTGCATGGAGTTTGCAGGTTCTCTCCTTCTTTGTGTGGGTTTCCTCTGGGTACTCCGTTCTCCTCCCACATTCCAAAAACATGAAGTTAGGTTAATTGGATTCCCCTCAATAGACCTTAGACTGTAATAAATACATATGACTATGGTAGGGACATTAGATTGTAAGCCCCTTTGAGGGACAACTAGTGACATGACTATGGACTTTGTACAGTGCTGAATAATATGTTAGCGCTATATAAATACTGTAAAATATTATTGCAGCACTTTAAACATAATAAAAAATACAAATAAAATAATGTTTTACTTTGGATAAAACAGTGAAGGGTTTCAGTAAAATTCACAAATGTTTGGTTGTCCCGCCACTTAAAGCCTCTGTGACAAATTAAGGAATTAAGGGTTCAATCTCCTCAGTTTGATCACTAGAGCTGAAGGAAAAAGGTTTCAATCTATGGTTTGCTCAAATCAGTGAAATCATAAATAATTCTTACCTGTATCCGTAATCCTGTTAAACAAGACACATGAACATCAGAATGACTTGGAAGATTGGATCCTGTAACATAGTCTGGTCCAATTAATCCTTTAAGAGGTTCTTCTTTTATTCTTTGCAGAATACTTGAATAAATCTTTCTTTGTAGCTCTGTAGGAGGCGTGTATGGAAGATCATCACCTGCCCTACATAAACAAAGTGCCCAACAAAAGGTTTCAGTCCATAAACACAATATTATTTACAATATAATTATTGTTACGTTATAAGACCAATTTATGTGATGATATACACAGGCTGGCAGGGCTCTCTACTTTTTGGTATTGTGTGTAAAAGCAACTTCTAACCAGAAACAATTCTGGAATTACTTTTATTAGCTGGGTTGAATGAGACAATGTACTGAATATAAGGACAGGCCCTACACATGGCAAGTCACACATTTTTATGCAAAAACTTTAACTTTAATGAAAAAAAAAAAATAAATGGAATTTCTCACTATATAAGGTCCAGTAAAGTCTGGTGAGATTCTCATACTCCCATCAATCAAGGTACAAGAACTAGAGAATTACTGGAAAATGTGCAGCCATTTAAACTGTGATAAGCTCTGGCCTGGAAATCCTTTGGATTGGGAGATGGCTTTATGGGAATTGATCGACTCCCTATATAACCCGTCAACTGGCTTATCTTAGCACCACAATGAAAAAAGAGGATGATAAAGGTAGGCTTAATAAGCTGCAAGTGGTAGCTTTGCCACAATTGATATGGTCTTTTGTTGGTTATGCAAAAGTCCAGCTCTATAAGGGAATCTGGTTGCCAATCACAGAGCCTCTCTTGTCTACCAATCAATGTTGATGATAGAATAGGTCAGCCAGGCACTGTTTTTTTCCTTATAATAAGTAAAGAGAAAAAAGTGCATTAAACTTTATAATACCTTTAAACATTTTAGTTACATGTATAATGGTAAAGAACAACCTATACTACTCTAGTGATCACTGTGGATCTAAAAGTGATTTCCTATAGGTCCTGGAACTAACTGGTGTGGAATGATGCCATTTAGGATTTGTTTAAATTCAATGACACTTACTTGTTAGTAGATAGGGTACAAGCTCTCCATGCATCCAGCTCCACTGAAAGCTGCTCAATCTGCAGGGGAACAGACACTTCCCGACGTTTCAAAAGCTGACTGGAAAATAGTATCATGAGAAAAAACAGTGACCAATAAAAAGCTAAACAGTACAAAGAGTCCCAAACTGAAGTTTTACCAAATTATTGGATATACAGTTTTTAGGTGAAGCTCAGTTTCATACATATCTATGAACTATATTTAATATACACATTATTCACCATACATTTAAAGGTTTTTTTTTATAAAGGAGTGTATAAGGGATATATTATAAATGATTCCCTTGTAAATTCATCTTAAAATCGTTCATTAATTCCCTAGAAAACATTGTATTTACTATTGTGACTTCTATGCACTTTTGACAATTGGCCACTAAGTGGTAGAACAATTCATGTTTTTTTAGGCATTGACAGGAGAAATGTAGAAGGATTCCAACAGTTTCGGAGAACTTACTTACATTACATTACATACATACATACATTATGGGCATTTTGGTCTATAGTTAGCAAAAGTGAAACCAAAACATACAATTGCAACATTACTCAACTCCAACAGATTTTTTTATATTACTACTGCTGAAGTTTAAAGAAACGTGGTTAAATAAAGTTGCAGATATGATTCAGTTTTGCCCTAGAAATATATCATTTTAGTTTATCACTAAGAATAATTTACCTTGTGTACTCATACAGTGCAGGAACAATGCTGGTATAGTGCCTTCTAATAGCCAATAAAGCACCGGTGTATCCACAGAGTATGAGGAGCTCATTGCGTACTCTGCATAGAAGAATAACAGTAAACATTATCGCATATAGGATGTAATCATATAAAAATAGGTTTAATGGCCAGCCCCACCAAATACATTTTATTGTACTAGTGAGTTAGTGTAGCATAAATTTGTCAAGATGTCTTACTCTGTCAATGTTTCCACTGTACTTTAGCTCCCTTTGCATGCTCTCTCAGTCCTTCTGTGACAAATCACCTTACTGGTCAATAAAGCTTCCAAACACATTTGGACAAGACAGTAAATATGAGATTCAGACACACTTCCAGCATAAAAGGAAGTCAAAAATCTCTCCTCCCCCCTCTCTCTAACCTAACTGCTGTTGTGCAGAGGTTTCCAGAATATCTGTATGCTGCCAGTTATGGCTTTTTGGAGGGGGGCAATACCAACCAAGTCATGTTTTCTAGTACAAGCCATGTTCCTCAACAGGAGCTACTGGGTAACTGCCTGCCCACATTAGCCTAAAGGTCATGGTAAAGAAATAGGAAAAGTACTCACTCACTACATTTATGAAGTACTAATCTCTCTGTTCTGATGTAACTGAGAAGATCAAGGGTTGGACAAATGGAATCCAAGGTCCAGTCAGAGCTGCCAATTTGTTCTGCAAAAAACAAAGAGTGAATTATTAATATTATTTTTTAAAAATATTTTTAACCTCCTGGGCGTTTCACTGATGTCTAGATTTCTGTACCAAAAGCGGTACACTGTTTTTCATGAAATTTGTTTTTTAAATTGTAGACCTGTAACTTACAGTCAGGGGTGGACAGATAAATTTGAGTGTCATCAGCATACAGATGGTACTGTAAGCCAAAGGAGGATATTAGACTACCGAGAGAGGAGGTGTACAGAGAAAAGAGAACCGGTCCAAGGACTGACCCTTGGGGAACACCAACAGGTATTTTAATTCATGAGCTTAATAATAGACATGACAGTCCATGATAAGGGGCAGCCATTGGGGACCTGCTCATGTAAACTTTTATATACAGTCTGTAAACCCAGACAGCAGAAAAATAATGAGGAGGGGGGGGTGTCATCAACAGAACAAAGGAATCACATATAATGTTAAAAAAATACAGGGGTTCTATGTCTCCCCTACTCAGTCCAAAAAATTAGTGACTTCAATTGAGCTTAAAATTAAAATACAAAATATAAATTTCTACTAAGATGTCATAGCTCATTTAATAAAGATATGTGATTAGCATTTCTAGTGATTAGTTATGGCACTGACATATCATAGGTACCTTTTACAAAACTGATCCCGATAGGCAGAGCCTTCTCTGGTTCTGGACTTAGCAAATAGTATTTGACAGCCTGAAAGATATCCCCGTCTGCATAACAGGTCTCTGCCATCTGTACACATTCTTCCAAACTTGGCAAGTTACACTGCACAAAAATATAAAAAATGCTTTTATTTCAAAAATTACCGTAAATGTCATTACAGACTGTAAAATGTAACATTTGTTTTCTATTGAATTTTTTTTAATTAATAACTGAACGTGCCATAATAATATTAATCAATATACAATTGCTACTTTTTTGCTGCAATGCCACCTGGAGGCTGATACCCCACGTTCTCAATGAAGCCTGCACCCTGCATGTGGCTGCTATATCAAAGGGAACTTAGTTATTACAGGATTGGAAACCACTCCTATTGCTCATAAGAACAAGAATTTTGGATTGGAGTGAGATTGTGGATTCCAAAGAAAGAACTTGTTTAACATGTCCAAGGCAAAATACCCTGTACATGACAATTATTTAATAAAGGAGGTTAGTAAGTTCACCTTTCACCTTGAAGTGAAGAAAATGTATGATGACTTAAATGTTTCAGCTTCTTTTTTCACTAATAAATAATAAAATGATTACAAACTGCATCATGTAATGCCTCACTGAAGTTTGATTTGTATAGTGTGTATGGGCCACCTGCCCAGGACAGCTTGTAATGCCAATAGGATTGTGGCCAATGCCAACAACCATGCAATATGCTTCAAATGTATACATTACCCTGCAGTGAAAACGACTGCTTCCCAAAACTTCCAGTCTCAACAATAATCATTCTTATAATAATATGTAACACAACAATCATACCATCATTTATCAATTATTCTTTTTAACTAATATGTGGAAAAGAGGAACAATTCTTTTTTGAAACATACTTTGCTGTGAAGGTCATTAATCTCTGCAGTGCATCCTGGGTAAAAAGCGCACAGCTTGACTAAGAAGAGTTCATTGTCCGGTATCATTCTGAGAAGATCTGCTGCCAAATCCCTATAAAAAATAAACAATGCTCATGTAGACTGTATCAGCAGGGTTTGCAGCTCAGCACTCCTCAACACAGCTATTTATAGAAAGAACGTGACAAGCAAGTACTGCAATAACAGTCTCTGGGAAACAGCATGTCTCACTTTACGCATCATACAAATACAGTACGCAAGGTTACTTGACATGCTGCAAAGCGGACTGGAATTTTAAAAAGTTTTACACATAATATGCAAAAATAATAATAAGAAAAAAAGGAAAGTTCACACATTTGTGCACTGCAGTGTACTGTACTGAGGTGGACTCTAAACCTGGGTCAAACGTTATAGGGAAAATGTTGAGGTAGAACTATTGGAGCTTTCATTGCTACTTAGCACTCAAGTAGCAACGCTTTCATCTTTTAGCCTTCCTCTACTGTTGGTGAATCACCAAACTAAAACAAGCATATAGACAGTTTACCAGATGTGTACATACTTTTACTGATTAAGTAACTCTCTAAAGTAACTTCCCTGAAAGAACAATAAAGATGAAAGCTCTAAAAACCCACAACATTTATTATATTTATCTCTTGAGAGATAACCTTGCAATATGGTAAGCATAAATATGGAGAAGCATCAACATCTACAGGCACAATGAGGTATTACATTGCATCAAATATTGAATTCAGCACATAAAAAGGTTTATTCAGAAGCAAGTAAACTTATTTTGAAGACACTTAAAGCATACCTAAACTCGGAATTTTCATTTTACAAAAAAGGGTAAACAATGATGAATGGGAGTGCAGAGCGCCAAGAGTCTCCTGGGATGCTTGATGTAGGTATCCCAGGAGGCTCTTGGCTGATTTTTCATCAAAAAGGAAAGAAATTGCTGATCTCATGCATGCGCATTGAGATCGGCAAGTTTTTTTCCCCATCTATGTCACCCGATCTCGCACCTGCATCGGGTGACGTATGAAGAAGAACAGAGAAGATGGCCATAAGACAGATACGGGGACGACACTGGACCCGACAGAAGAAACCTCAAGACGCATGGACTGCTCTGCGGGATTGAAAGTAAGTGTATTTTTTTTTGTTTTGGGTAGTTTTTGGGTTTACTTCCTCTTTAAGGATTTAGCAAAGTTGTAGAAAACATAACTTGATTTACACTTTCACTACCGCACATTACATACATGTAACACCAATATGTATACCTGTATCCAAGAGACGGAAAGCTAAAATAAAGGTATAACATTAGAAAGTGCACTAAAAAACAAAATTACAAAGTATTAGCTACTACACATTAGTAAAGTTCTATTAAATAAATGATTCCCTAATATAAATATTAGGATAGAAGAACAACAACAACAAGTGAATATTGTGATGCTTTTTTCAGTTTACTTTCATGTTGATAACTACAATGTAAATTTACCCCATTGCTCTCTTTACTAAGTTATTACAATCCTCTAAACTGTCTAGATATGTAAAGAAAACAAGAAATGTTGAATCAAATGTGAGTTCATCTGCTGTGAACAAATTTCGGCCTAAAATTGTAAACTACACAAATATATTGGAATATATGATTAAATCTGGATGTATGTACACATAAATAAAAGTTTGGACACACTTTCTCACTCAATGGTTTAGCTTTATTGGTAATGTTTTCTACATTAATTTGGTAATTTGTGGTTTCTGAGGCTGGAAACTCTAATGAACTTTCCCCTGCATCTTGGTTCTCTTTTCCTGGTGGAGGTCCTTAAAAAAGCCAGTTTTAAATGGTGTTCAATGATTTTTGTGACTTCACTTAAGGATACATTTAAAGTTTGAACATTTTTCCATATTGACTGACTTCTTCTTTGTTATTGTGTTTTTTTTTACTTCGTTGAGTGGTTCTTGCCATAATATGGAGTAGAACAGTAGTTGAATGGGGCTATTTACTCTATAGAACTGTGTAGGAATCCTACCTCTCCTCTATAAAAAAAATGCTTGTATGTAACAGAGTCAAGGATCACACTCACTGTACTGTACCGTAATACACACCATGTTGTTACTGTCATGCATTTCCTTGCCAGTAGCTCCAGTGCATATTGAGTTGCTTGAGCAGCATTCTCTCCAAGGACGGTGCCAACACAAACCCCCAACTCCAGCTCATTGCCACGAATGAGGTTGGCCATGGCCAGCTTTAATAAAGTAATCACATCTGGATTACTAGAAAGTCATTTGTATACAACAATAGAGTACATTCAGCTGTAGATTTAAAGAATAGAAAATACATTGGAAGGTTCTTATCCGAACATTTAAATGAGACAGCTTTGGAATATACCATGGACTTAAGTTATGTCTGGAATGATATATTTTATGTCTGTGGTCTACTGCCCTGTATATCAGTTTATTGTCATTTCTAATAAAAACACCAATATGATTAGTTAAGATCTACACCCAGCATAATATAGCAATTTATGTTGTGGATAGCTTTCATTTACAGCCACAGACAAGAAACCTAATAAAACTAAGATAATTTATAGTTTAAATATGTATTACTAAACTTTTTATTAAGGCTTCCTAGATTGTGAGGAAAAAAATACAAAAATAATTCTTCATGAAAGTAAAGTATCAGCTTTGTTTGGTACCCTCAAACAAGCCTGTGCTTTGCTGATAAATAGAAAAGCAATGTTTTTTTAATGCTCCCACATCCCAAGCAGCACATCACCAACATTCTCTCTCTCCCTTGCTTCCATCTGGATACTGAGAAAAAGAAAACATCCAGTACCAAACACCAGTTATAGAGAAGCATGAACCTCCCAACATGGCGAACCCCACTCCATGTGATGGCATTTGTAGGAAGAGAGTGGGGGTCATAAACAAGGCTTTCTTTCTTGTTCCTGATGGTTTACCAGAGCAGTGGACTACCAATGGAAAGTTAAGTACGTGCTGCTGGTCTGTATATAAAAATCTTGTTAATAATTCTTTAATTTCTTTAACTTAAGCTGCGTACACACGTGCAATTTTTGTTGTTGGAAAGGATCTTTCACGATCCTTTCCAACGACAAAGGACTACACGATACATGAACGGTGCTGTACATACAGCACCGTTCTGCTCTATGGAGAGGGGAGGGGGAGAACGACGGAGCGGCACCTTGCTGTCCCCCTTTCCTTGCATTAGGATCAGTCTGGACGGATCCACGGACGATGAACGACGCCGACTGTTTTGATTCTCGCCCGATATCTGGCCAATGCCGATTGTCGGGCGAGAAAAATCTGACGTGTGTACGCAGCTTTAGGCTACATATGCACATCAGAAGATTCTCGTCTGATAATCGCCTCATGGTTGATATCAGATGAAAATCTGCCACGTGTACAGCCTCATCATCTGTCGTTCCATTGTCCACCCTGGCGGATCCACAGACCAGGAACAATCGTAATGAAAGTGAAGGGAGAGAGCTCAGTGGGGTGCCGCTCTGTCGCCCCCCCCCCCCTTCGCCTCTCTATAGAGCAGAATGGCGCTGTATGTACAGCTTTCGTTCATGCATCGAGCTTTTGTCTTTGGAAAGGATCGTGAAAGATCCTGAGATTGTGGTATTTCATGTGTGCATCCAGCTTTATAGATAAAATGATCTTAAAAAAATAAAAAACAAACCTGCTATTTTTCCTCATTAATTAGATGCCAAAGCTTTACATCAACAGCATAATGATTCTTACTTCAATGTTGTCTACTGCCAAATGACAGCACGCTGCAAGTACAGCACGTCCATCCTGAAAATACCACTCTGCCAGTTCTGTACTCACTCGATGAAGAAGTCTATACAGAGGAAAGTAAAACATGGCAATCATTCACAAAGCTGTTATACCAAATTACTGTAAATGTACAGTCTGAACTGCAACTGATGGACATGTGATGACTTACTCTGTGTAATCTTCCACATTGTTACCTTCAGTTGGTGATGCAGTGGATACTGAACCATGATCAGACTGTATGTTGCCTTCACAAGCTGCCTAGAAATAAATATGCAAGTTAATCAGTAGAAATAGTTTAGCTTGACTTTTACAGGTACTTTTATTATTTTTATCTTTGAGTGAGCATTGGTGAATAGACTGAATATTGTTTTTATATCTCTTAGAGGCTCCAATGAAAAACATTTCCAGCAGTTTTTTTTTCTCAACCACAAGGTAATCAATTAGGTGTCAATCGTTCAAAAACAGATTCCTCAGGGAGGTATGACACCATCATTTACTTGTGTATTGGCCACAACAGAATTGATTCTTGTAAGGATAGCTCACCAAATGAAGCCATAACATAAAAAAGCCAGCATGTGAGTGAAGTGGCCAATCCTGCAAAGTTATAATCCTGAGCTGTGAGACTACAGAAAATACGTAAACTTTTCAAATAATATTATCACTTGCGATACTATTGCTAAAGTCACTTTGACATACACAAAAAAGACTCTACGCATCCACGATCCTTAAGCAATGACCACCAATTACAACTGCAATGCTTTGGCTGACCTATTTTTTACTAACAGAAATTCTCAGTGTATAGTCTACAGATAAGCCCTGATTTTTGCATGGGAAATGTATGTACCGAGATATCTTCCATCAAAAAAGGTTGCACAGAGAAAACAAACATATTGGGCCTGATTTATTAAAGTTCTCCAAGGATTCCTCAATGAAGCTGGGCGATCCAGAAAACCTTGAATGAATCTGGTCCAGGATTCAAAACATTTGCTAGCAAATTGTAAATGACTTTGAATAAATCCTTTCTGTATCACCCAGCTTCACTGATGAAAGTGTATTCTCCTCTGCCTTGGGCCATTTAATCTAATGATATGGTATTTATACTTCTTAGTAGTACTACCAGTGGAGTATTAGCTACTACAAGCTGCACACACATATCTGCCTACAATGTACCACCTGCACTTTGATAAATGCTAATTACTTGATTCTTTTTACCTTTTTAATATTATTTAGCTGCTTTATTCATGCTGGTAATTAAGAAGGAAATATTGAATACGATGGAAAATTATATATTTGGGAAATGTAAATGGAACTTTAAAATTGTGCATAGTATGTTATGAAGTTTTTTACACTTAATGTTACACAAAAATGTTTTAACCTGTTGATTTGTCAAAATTGAGGAAGCATACTATGAATAGGTATTTGTGGCAAGCAAACTTCGATAAGATCTAGTATTAACAGAAAACACACATACCTGTGCCACCAGTAAGGCCTCTTTAAGTTGTCCTCTGGAGGTAAAGAAACGTACCAGTCTTTTCACATCCCCAGTAGCTATACAATAGGGAATGACATCATCATTTTCCTCTTCAATTAGTTGACTAGCTCTTCTAAAAAAAATAATAAAAATGAAAAAAGTAATATATCAAATTCAGACATATTTATTATTTGTAATACAATAAATCAAATTTAACTAAAAGATCATGGTGTTTTATGGCACACTGAGACAATGGGTCTGGTTTAAAAAGGCTCTCCAAGGCTGGAGAGGATACACTTTTATCAGTGAAGCTGGGTGAACCAGCAAACCTAGAATAGATTTCCTAAAAGTAATTTGTTATTTGCAAGCAGATTTTTTTAATCCTGGACCAGATCTATTTCAGGTTAGCTGGATCACCCAGCTTCACTAATGAAAGTATAACATCTCCAGCCTTGGAGAGCTTTATAAAATCAGGCCCACTGAGCAGAAGAGGCTTTTACATTTTAAATCCATTTTACTATTGTTGAAAGAATGCAGTACTAAATATGAAGGCTTCTGTTGATATTGAAATTACTAGTAGCCTTGCTGTAGGTATGGTTACAGCATGTAGCCATAGTTGGGGCAATATGGCTAGAGTGTATTTTTATTTCCATACTATTGATTACAGAATACACATTTTTAAATTTCTGAGCATTCTGACCATTTTCCCCTTATAGCAGCCTGATGACTCAAATGTTCACTCACCTTTGCATTAATTTTTTCCAGTATTTCATAGAAACACCAGGAGCCACTGATAGTGCCTTATCCCACTGGAAACAAAATACAACAATCATTTTTAATAGTGTGCAATAGTTTCATGCTCTGACCATCAGCAAACTAAATTGGCCTAAATCTAAGGGCTTGTTCACACTATAGTGAATGTGTTGGTAAAAGTTTTGGAATTGTTCTGCAAATATATGCATACAACTGTACAGTTCTTTGTACTCTTTTTTAGCTTCTAAGCTAAGCTTAACTTCTTAACCTCTAACTTTGAAAATATTATGATTTATATGCAGTATATTATTATGGGAAGGTAGTAAATATACAATGGAAACACAGTTATGAGAACAGGTGTAGAAGTCATTATACCATGGGCCTGATTTATTAAAGCTCTCCAAGACTGGAAAAGATAGACTACAATTGGAGAACATTGGGTGATCCTGCAAATCTGGAATGGATTTCCTATAAATCAATTGCTATTAGTTGGCAAATGTTTTCAATTCTGGACCAGATCCTACCCAGGTTTGCAGGATCATCCCATAATAGTTTATCTTCCCCAGTCTTGGAAAGCTTTAAAAAATCAGGCCCCATGTGTAGAGTACACACTACTCCCTAGACTACTATTGAATGTCATCTTACTGCCAGGGACCACACTGACCTCGCTTTCTTATCTATGCTAACTTGCAAGGTTTTGGAAATACCCCTCTTGTCATTGCTTTTTACTGACTTTTTTTGTGGCTGTTCAGCATAATGTTAGATTTAGAGATGTATTTATAAAGCAGTGAATGTAGCAAACATGTCACTAAACATTCACTAAGGTTGTATTCCTAACTTTACATATACCATGTTGACCAGAAAAATGTATCTGCAGTGACACAAACAAAACACATGTCCCTGGATTTATTGCAGAAGCCTACTTTACATTTCAGTAAATCTAATTTGATTAATATGGTTTATTTTTTTATCCTTTTTTTTTACTTATTATTGTTGGTTTTTGTTCCTGCCTAAACACTGACAATTATTCTGCTTTCATTCTTGCAATAGACTTTACACCAAGGAATGTTCTGCCCATCAAAAACCTTTCCTCACATTTGGCCTCATTTAATAAGGTTGGGAGGATACATTTTCATCAGTGAAGCTGGGTGATCCAGCAACCCTAGAATGAACCTAGTCCTGGATTAAAAACATTTGTTAGCAAATAGCACATTACATTGAAGAAATTCATTCCAGTTTGCTGGATCACCCACCTTCACTGAAGAAAGAGTATCCTCTCCAGCCTTGGAAAGCTTTAACAAATCAGGTCCAAAATATTTATATACCTGTCTACAGTAAGAACTTTCTGTTTTGCCTTAAAGTAAACCTTTTCAGCTCCAAGGTATGTACCATTAAAGGAACAGTCATAATCAGTCCCATCAGCTGGTTTTATTCTTTTACAAAAGGTTCAGCCTAAACAAACAAGACAGCAGTTTTATTTATTGTCAAAGTTCAATAGCCAACTTTCACCTTTATCTCCTAAAGAGGAAAAAGAGGATCTAAACTTAAAGAACCAAAAAAGATATGACAATTGTAATTTTTACCTCTCCAAGTTCCACTAATAATTCACAATATCTTTGGATCTGTCCCAGTCTCAAATGGATCTCTGCAGCTTCTTTAAGCCTTTCTTCTTTGCTTGGAGCACCAATGCCACCACCAAACTTTGACATCTTCACTGTTGTAAGTTCCTGGGCTTTAGACTGTCAGGGATACATACGTATGTTCAATATTTATTAGCTACCAAAAATGTTTTTTTTTCTTGCGTGTTTTTTACTATCTGAATATTTTATACTGCAATCATACTAAATGGCGAAATATAGACTGAGACCAGACTGAGCAGTTAATTGAATTTTAGGTTGATGAGCATTGATATCTGTTTTTACTAATGTTTGGCAGTGTATAGATGTGAAATTTTCTATGTGTTAAATTGATGTGCAGGATTTTTTGTTCATAGGAGAATTCAAAAGACATACTGTCTTTAACTTACGTTGTACTGTATTTTTATGAATCATTTTCTCAAAGCACACAAATCAATGAATTAGTGTAAACTAAGCCTACTGGAAACAGAATTTTAGACAGGTATTATATTATAATTTTGTTCTTTAATTTTTATACAGACTTCTTCTATCAAAGGATAGATGACATTTTAATATTGTGTTTATACTAAAAATGTATAAGTGCCTCCATAGTATGGTCTCCTTATTTATCTGGTACCCTTGGAAAGCAAGGATTCATTTAAAACACTTTTTTGTCTTGGAACTGAGGGGGGGTTGGGTTAGCCGGATTTTGGACAAAATTACAGGTCTTCCATATTGAACAAGATTTTTAACTGGAAGTATGATAGTTTATCTTAGGGTTGGGTTACTTTAGAATCAGATCCATGTATGGTTAATTTAAACGTAGTTATGTGGCTTCCTAAGCAATTTAGAGCTTTGGGTCCGGACACTTCCCCCCTTACTCTAACTACATTAAAATGTTGGGATATGTTGTGCAGACAACAAGGCCGGCTATATAATTCTCCCTTACTCCCAATCATGAGTCACTCCTATTTTTTACCAGGGTTGCAGTCTAATTCCTTTTTATTGCTACATCATGTGGGGAGAGGCAACTCCGTTTGTCCTTGGGTACAACTTGTACCTGTGGAGGTACAGATGCCGATTCATGACTGGCATTACCTACAATTGTGCCATTTTGTGAGGTTTTTACCCCGTCCTTTAAGATCTAACAATGACTTAACTCCTATGGAGGAGTAGCGTTATGTAGCGAAGACAAACCCTCTTGCACTATATCGCGGCTATATAGACTGTTAAATAAACTTTATATTTCAGAGTACCTGGAATATTTACCAAAATGGGAAGATGAATTTAAAAGCACACTCTTGGAAACTCAGAAGAAGGTTGGCTCTTAAGAAATCAGTATGTGCTAAAATACAGGAAGGTAATTTTAAACTGGTACTATGTACCAGTACAACTGAAGCATTTGACCCCTATTGAATCCCCATTATGTTGGAGAGGTTGTGGAATGGGAGGTAGAATGTCACACATATGGTGGCAATGCCCAGTGATTGAAAGATATTGGAGAAAGGTTTTGCAGATGATTGAAAAATAGGTGGTGTCTCTCCGGGGCTCAATCTGTGGTTAGAACTTTTTCATTGCACTGATAATTCTTTGAGTAGATATAAACGTTCACTAGTACTGGTCCTCCTTAATGCAGCCAAGGCACAGATTCCATGGTCATGGAAGGATACTAAGGAACCCTCTATGAGGTGTTGGTTTCAGTTGGTGGAGGAGATTTGTGAAATAGAGGAAGGATAGCATGACAGTCGAGACTTGTCCACAAAATTTAATGCTATATGGGCCCCTTGGATACAATTTAAAGATAATATTCAAAACCTCAGTATTATTAACCTCCCTAGCGGTCTCAATACAGCTATTTTGTATTGAATCCAATACAAAATTATTTAAATTTCCCGCAGATCCACCCGCTGCCACCAATGTCACCGGGAAACCCCTGAGATTGTTGCTGCATTCACCGGCTGGAGATCGAGGACCTGCGGGGACCAGCAGGAAGACGGGGGACGACAATGGAGCAAGGTAAGTTTTTTTTTTTATTTAAAAGCTACCCCGAGTGTGACTCGGGATTACCGCTATTTGCAGGTAAAATCCACCCCGAGTCACACTCAGGATTACCGCTAGGGAGGTTAATCAAGAACAGATTAGCTGAATTAAGTCTTTAAGTAAAATTGCTTCACCTGGATAAAATGGGATGTAAAAGTTGGTTACCCCTATGATAAAGTATTTTCTCCTTCTATGAGTATTAAGTGCATGTATTTGTGAATTTTTTTTTTATTTTTTTTTTTCACGGTATAAGTATTACTGATTATTGGAATATTTTGAGATTAGAATTTATTTGTAAATAGGGTTCATATATTTTCATCTTTGAGCACTATTTGTATGTTGAAGCATAACTTTGTCTTAAGGACTGTTAAACATGATAAAAGATTGTATTGTTATGAAACACTTTGTATTACTTTTGTACTGTTGTGATTAGTGTTGTCTGTAAATATGTATGTATATAAATAAAAAAAAAAGATTAAATAATTAAAAAAGAATACTAAAAAATGAAAATCGTTGTAAAGATTTACTGAAGAGGATGTAAAATGTATTTGCATACTTACTGTCTTAAATCTGACAAGATGCTTCATATGCATAATCCCCTTACAGTAGTTCTGTGGCAGAAGGCTGTCATCTTGACCCTTTAACACCGCTACCAAGTCCCATACATTTTTACTGCCTCCTGGAGGCTAAGAGAGGGGAAAGAGTTCACAGAACAATTATCAGAAGTCTGCTTTTATAAAGAATAAAGAATAGTATCTCTTTCCAATTAATAAATGAACACACCAAGTTTGATAATAAAACAGAATTATACTTGTACCTAATTTTGTTTACTTGGACAAGTTCACATATGTTTCAGTAAACCTCACTGTGGTCTACAGAAGGGCAAATCATATTATTGAATTCTAACTATGTTTGGGGCTAAAAGGCAAGCTACTGTAAATCAAAAAGAAATGTGAGGCCCATGCATTGCTATGAGGAACTTTTATCAATACTATATGAAAAATATGAATATTATTAATAAAAAATGACATTATATCTACCTGCACAGAAGATTAAGTCCCCCCTAACAGCTCAATGACACACTGCTGTGAGTCTTTTGTAGAAAGAAGACTGGATTGTCTATTATTTAAAAAAACTAACTATAGTGACCTAAACACAACAGACTACGTTGCAGGGTTATCCCCTTTTCTAGTAACTTGCAAAGTTTTAGCCAAAAGTGCTACCCATCCAATCATGAGCTAGTGATTTTTTTTTTCTGTTTTAAAAGACTGGGTATTCCTAGTGGACACACCTTAATCCTATTTACTAATCTAAGTGATAAATCATTTTGCAGGGTGAACATCCACTGCTGGCTGGGGTACAACTTTTATGAGTAATTTTTTTCTAAATGAGAAACATGTTGACACATGAATGTTCTCTCACCTACAAAAGAACAGTTGAGTTCTGGTACGTGTTGTAGAAGAGATTGAAGCAGATGAAACTGGCTTTGATCCTAGTTAAAGAGTGATTGTTCAATTTTATATGTATAAAATGTTAGTTCAGGAAGGAGCTGATTCTCTCCCTTACTGTTGTAATATCTACATCCACCTCTTGTAAATAATGAATAGGTACAAATGCAAAAAAGAAAGAGGTTTTGGGGCTAGTAGTGTTTGGATAGATTAATTATGTATTGATTTACGAATGATACATACATATAGTTATAAATTAGTAACATATCATATCCCCAGTCCTGTTACAACTTCACAGGATTAGAATAATACACTATATTATACTTCCTATTAGATTTAGGAAGTATGACCGTTTGAGTGTGATGTAGCCAACGTGTTTAGCCCAGTGGGGGCTGGATATGGTATTTTGTTGCACACATATGTCTCTGTGTGTATTAGGCTGTTACCTGTCACATATATGACTTGTGTTGGAGAGCGTAAAATGTATCAAAAAGGGGGAATACTTTTATATACAAGGTCCCCAATCCTAAATTTAGCACTGAAAGTGCGGACCAGAAAAGATGCTGGTAGGGGGAGAGGGTACTGCAGCTGCAACTTCTCTTGTAAAATGTAATAATGGAAGAGATCTGCCATTCTGTATATATATATATATATATATATATATACATAGTAATTAATAATTAGAGGTAACATTGTTTATATGTTTACTTCGACATTATTCTTTCCAAAATTACATAGAGAATCCAGAAACACTGATAAAACTGTTCTGACATTAATAGTGTAATTCTCCATCATTTTCTTATCACTTACAGAGAGACATTCTGAAAACCATCTCAATTTCTTTCCTCTAAGGTTGCCAGTCAGTTTATCTACTTCTTGTTTGATATCACGGGACACTTTTCCACACAGTAATGGTGGAGCGCCAGGCTCCATGGCACGGTCTACAAGAGAAAAGAAATATATTTTCACAACATAATAACCAAAAGTCAAAAAAGAAAAAAAAAAGAAAAAGACACTGTTAATATGTGACCAAAAGTCACACAATAACTGAATCACAGCCAACACAAGACCAAGGTCTGCAGCTCCAGGCTGAAAAGAAATGAAAGGCTTTATAAGATCCACATCTTGGAACAACAGTGTGCAGTTTTGTTTGTTTTAAGGAATTCCTAATATCTATCTCCAGACTATGACCTCCCTCCCTAGTGCACCACCCTCACTGTCTCAAGGCCCCTAACAAGCCTTCAATGATGCAAAGAGAGGCGCTGACAATGTGATATCTGTGATATATCTAGGATATAAATATATAAACATTTTTAACTGGAAGTATGATAGTTTATCTTAGGGTTGGGTTACTTTAGAATCAGATCCATGTATGGTTAATTTAAACGTAGTTATGTGGCTTCCTAAGCAATTTAGAGCTTTGGGTCCGGACACTTCCCCCCTTACTCTAACTACATTAAAATGTTGGGATAACATATATAATGCTATATATACATGCTATATAATTCTCCCTTACTCCCAATCATGAGTCACTCCTATTTTTTACCAGTTTTGCAATCTAATTCCTTTTTATTGCTACATCATGTGTAGCAATAAACAAGCCTTCAATGATGCAAAGAGAGGCTCTGACAATGTGATCTCTGTGATATATCTAGGGTATAAATATATAAACATTTTAAGTAAGAATTCACAATGATAACAGTGTGTTGTATATAGACATGTATAAAAAAGCACCACCCCAATCTATATAATGTGGTACACTAAAGGGAAAAATGCTGGAGGTGTGTTGTAACCTAAAGTGTTTTAAAATGATGGGGCTTCTTAACCACAACATGGTATAACACAATAAGTTGTCTCTCACTGAGTGGTTTTTCTACAGTGCTGGTTACCCCTACTTTAAACTTCATCATCCATCTGTGCACATTGTGTGCACCACCTCTCAAACCCAATGTATCAATGAAAGAAAAGTTTGGCTCAGTGAAATGAACATTTTGAAAACAATAAGCCTTTGATTTATTCCATCGTGACCGTCACATCCAGAAACAAGAGAACTATTTATAAAGCTACTTCTCACCAAACTTAAAGCTGATTATCACAGTTCTCAGAAACTTCTCACCTCATTTATAGATTGGATTTCGCACTTTGACTTTGCATGTTTATTTTGACTTTAAACTGTTCAGTTTCTATGAGTCTAGCAGCTTTTTAATGAATTTGAGATAATTCGTTTTTTATAAAGCTGGTTTGTGTTACATCCTGTGATGTCAGGAATTCCTTATAAGGATTAGGCAACTGAGATTGCCTATGAAGTTCACTGATCTTCCTAATGTATTGTCTCATTGATATATTACAGCCTTTCTCATTCTGCGATCCAGGGACACTTTTACTTAGAAAGGTTGGCCCTGGAATTATGGGTAGGGTTTTATGAGGCCTTTATCTAAGGTGACCAAACCTTTGCCAGGTCTGTATTTTCTAATAATGACATGCTTAAGCTGGTCACCTTACCTTTGTTAAGCAAAACATTTTTAGAACCCCCCGAAAAAACCCCAAAAAGCAGACAGGATCATTACTTACTGGGGAATATGCACACTGCCTAATGTCATAGACTAGAATCATGTTCTGCACTTCACCAGAGAGAGGAAATGTTTTACATTGTGAACAGATGGTGTATACTGTATTTTTCAATTTAATGGTGAATATATTAAATACAATGATAAAATAATGGTTATCACCAAGGCACATGAAGTGTTGTTTATAAATTACTATATTTTATCCATTGTTTCATCATTTATTATTAGAGGTAGATAGATAAACATGCCAAGCAAATGAATATATAGTAGACATTTCATACACTGAAGAAGAGTATAAATTATTATTGACAGTTTTAACTGTTATGTGTCCATATAAGAACCAGGCAGGACCAGAATAGAACCAGGACAAGAACCAAGAATACAATACATGAGAGAAGTCCACCTTCCAAAAAGGTGTTTTGTCTTCAGGTGTTTTTAAGGATAAGATGTCACTTATCAATCCTTATTTCTTTTTACAGTACCTCCTTCCTACATCACTTATAAAGGCAGAACAATTCTGCTAAGAGAATTGTTAACATAGCAAGCATAGCAGTTGTTTGTAAAAGGAATTATGAAATCAGAAAGGCTGATTCATAAATTGATAAACAGAGCACTGATGATGTGAAGGTGCAGGTGCAGAGTGCAGAACTCCATACCAACCAATCAGATATCAATTCACTTTTGTCATATTACTTAGAAGATTAGTTCCTGTTGGTTGCTACAAGTAACTGTATTATCCAGTGCTTTATTAATTAAACCTCCTTTTGTGAGGTATCACAAGAACTGCATCATTATGAACCTAAAACTCATATGACTTTCTTATGAGAATAATATTAATATTACATTGTAAATCTTTTAATTACTGTATTACATAAAAAACAAAAATGCATATATTATATACTTCTTATACTTCTTCTGTCTTAAGTTAACTATTAACCCATCCTATTGTGTGTGCAATTCCCCCCACCTACTAGATTATAAGCTTTTCGGGGCAGGGTTCTCTCCTCCTGTATCGCTGTCTCTATTAGTCTGTCATTTGCAATCCCTATTTAATGTACAGCGCTGCGTAATATGTTGGCGCTATAAAAATCCTGTTTATTAATAATAATAATAATAATAATAATAATAATAATAACTGCTTGTTTTTGTCACATGCTATATAACATCTATCATTAAAAATTCAGAAACATACCTGTGTTACCAATAATTTCTTCCCAAGGACGGTCTGCCAGGATATTTGTTTGTAAGGGTGAAATCAATGGAGTTAGAGACCAAAGGCGAACAGTGGAGTCCCGGGAACAGGATGCCATGGTGAATGGTCGATTAGGATGGCATGTTAAACCTGCAAAGCAATGAATGAAGGGTTTATACACATACAATGATATTAGTTTTCTAAAGGAGTTCAGAATTTTTTTTTTTATATTCAAAAATTGTGAATATTTACTTTAATTATCTAATTACATAAAAAGAAAATTTCTGTTTACTTTGAATAATCATTCATTGGATTATTGTAGAATATTTTCATATAATTGCAAAATTCAAGTGAATATTAACACTAACATTGAATGAAGATTCTCAGCACCTACTGTATAGTAGATCAGCCCAAATAAATGTACAGTGAGCAAGCTGAGTTAGTATCTAAAGTTTTATGATGATTACTCTTATCTGCGTTGAGAACACATATAGTTATCACTGCAAACAAGATTGTCACCTTTTCTCCAGTACCCAAATAAAAAAGTCGGAGTTTTAGTTTTCACCAATAAATCCTCTATGCATAGTTGGTAAATTATTTCTAAACATGTCTGACAAATCATGCATCTGTTAATAGCAACAATCTGAAACAATTTACCAAAGCTTTAGCTCCTTTAGCTAAAACAAAGTGAAGGAGATTATTCAACAAAAATGGAAACTGTGATTACTGTGCAGAAAGAAGTGCATTACTGGGTGTGGGTTTACAATCACAATGTAAATTTATAATATCCCATTAAAGGTAAGTACCCAAATAAGTAAAGTGAATGTGTGATGGATTGCAATAAATGAAGGGTGATTTACTGTTACAAAAAGAGAAAACAAAACTGATCATATACCTAAAGCTAAAATGGCCCAGATATTATGATATAAAAATCAACTTACCATATACATCTGCCCCATGGTCATATACAGTGTCCAGACATGTTCCATCTCTTGTATCCCACACTCGAATAGTGTAATCCCAACTGCCAGATATTAGAAGGTATGGGATCTCTGTATTCCACATCAGTCCTCGGACTGGAGCTGTGTGGCCACTCAGAACATTTATACAAGCATCTTGTGTGTAATCCCAGATTCTTACAGTTCTGAAAACAACAACACAGTTTCATTAACACATAGGCTCTGAATTATTAAAGCTCTTCAAGGCTAGAGATGATATTCTTTCATCAGTGAAGCTGGGTAATCCAGCAAACCTGGAATGGATTTCCTAATAGTCATTAGCTATTTGTTAGCAAATGTTTTCAATTTTGGACCAGATCAATTCCAGGTTTGCTGGATCACCCATTTTGTAAAACCACATTTTTACTTAATCCACAATTATGAAAAACAAGTGATATGATGTCATTAAAACATATAGATAAGTAAATAGGCTTTCCTCCAAATTGGTATTAGACATGTTACAGTTATGTTATAAGACGGTGACTAAGGTAGGGATGTTGGTTTGTAGCCTCCTCTTAGGGACAAAAACAGAGCAATGGAAAGATCAAACCCGTCTCAAAAACTTACCATTTTATTTTCATGTGTATGCAATACTTGGAAGAGCCAACAGTATGAGATATAAAGAACAAAAAACTGTACATCAGTCTACCAAAATGTTTATTTCAATGAGGTTAACTCACTAAAAACTGTTCAGACAGCAGTGTGAAAGTTCACCAAGCTTAGTAAATAATGAAAAGCTGTGATCTGAACTTTTTTCTTCCCCAGGGCGGCTACCTTATGCCACCACCTCCCTCCCAAGACAGGAGACTGCCCCTGGAGGGTTAAAGTTGTTTCACTTTTAAATTCTCCCATGGTACCCTAATGACACTATTTCTAAGGGGAATGAGTGTCATTTCTTGCCATGTGCATGTCAGTAACATGAAATTCCAATTTTAAGAAACTATAGAGAAACTATATATAAATTGCATGGCTGTGTGTGTGTGTAACCTTTATTGTAAGTTGTAGATTGAAACCTCTTCGGGCCAGGGTCCTCTCTTCCTCCTGTGTCATTGTCTGTATCTATGTGTAATTTGCAACCCCTATTTAATGTACAGCGCTGAGTAATATGTTGGTGCTATATAAATGCTGTTTATTATTATTATTATTATAATATTATTATTTTTATTATTATTATTAATAATAATACTAATAATAACAATATTAACAATAAGTTCTTATATGCTGGTCCAAAGTCCAAACATGATGAGTTACAGTATCTTTAAATTTTAGATTTTTTTTTAATTAAAGGAAAGTAAGGTTTTCTTCAAATCCCTCTTTGTATATAAAAGTCACAATGAAGCATTAACTTACGGGCCTGCCATATAAAACACAGCATTCTTTTCTTTTTTAACAGTTATAAACTACCCTGTAAAAGCAGGCATTCAACAATTTGCCACTTTCATATCAAACTGTCAGATACATATTGGTTATTTAATCAAACTTGTGTGTATTTCACATGATTAGGCATTGAAAATGAACAGGAGTTTGCTTTTCACTTGACTGAATAACTAGGTAAAGTGAATATTGAATATTTACGTTAACATTTATTAGCTTCTTTAGTTAATCAGACTCAACAATTTTCAATTTTTAATCAGACAAATTTTCACTAAAGTAATTCTGTGATACAAAAGTTGCATTATGAATGTTATATGCATCTACCATAACCTGCAAAAGTTCATTTTCATACCCGATAGCATTACATACATACATTATCTTTAATTAGTAGGTTTCTCAACTGTTTTATCTTGTTTTGCATTTTGTTTTTGGCATTTTAAAGATAAAAAAAGAGATAAGAGATGAGCTGCTGATAAAAAAAAATGAGAAGCATTCCAACCTACAAATGACATACCCATCATCTGAACCACTGCAGAGGATTCCTTCTCTAAGAGGAGACCAGCGGACATGGAAAACCTTTGCTGTATGCCCAGTAAAAACCTTTAGAGGCTGATCAGAGCTGGTGGCTAAATAATAAACTCTGACATTTTTATCTTCACAACCAGTTGCAATCATATCTCTGAAATAAAATAAAAAATAAAAAGAGGTAAATATTTAGAGCATTTCAAAGTTTGATCTGTCTGTAGGGTAAATCCCATAAGCATAGGTCTGGGACAACATGACAACTAAAATGACTGTACTGACCTACCTACATGCCCTGCACTACACTTTCACTAGACTACTAGATTCCAAGTGACTGCTAAGAGTAGATTGTGAGATTATGACAATTAGTGGTGAATGCAGTGTTGTGAATTCAAATCTGCTCAAAAATGCTCATATTGGAACATTAAAATAAATAAAATATTTTGTATGTCATCTTGCTCATACTCTACCCTGTTTAGCTGGTCAAGTCATGTTGCCTTATACTGGAGAGCTACATTTTTACAATGGTGGGCTACATAGCCTCATATTGGTGAGTTCCAATAATTCATGACTAGTTACTTGACATTATAGTGACAAGAATAGTGACTGATCTTTGGATCAATTGCAGCAAAAAATGATAATGTACAGGTTGGATTCTAAGCATCTAAAACTATTTACATTCACATTTTGGAAAATATCCAAATGACTAGTGAAACTTCCCTTTTCCAGTGGTCTTCAAAAGCCCTTTAGATTTTGAGGCTCCTGTTAAACTGAAGATGTGGGTCAAGATATTTTGTGGAATGTTTGTCTTGTAATTATGAGGACCGTTTTAAACATTTTTATGTATTGACAGTTCTACTGTAAAACAATTCAATTGTAAAACCCTAAATTAGGTCTCATTTACTGTCTGGTGAGAATTAGCTCTTGTTAAAAAAAACTTCTTAATTTAATCCTCTTCTGTCCCATGCTGCATCTATTAGCATCCTCTTCTATTTGGACCACACACACTATACATTATAGGGCTCAATGGGTGGTAATGTTCCTATTGGCTGATGGTTGTTAAAAGCGGGAACATTCTCCGCTGTATAACTGCCTGCAGTGATACAGAGATACAGACAGCGACCCCCATAAATATACTATGCCAGCACACACCACTATATAATCTTTGGGGCCAATTCATTAAAGCTCTCTAGGGCTGGAGAGGACACACTTTCATCAGTAAAGCTGGGTGATTCAGAAAACCTGGAATAGATTTCCTAAAAGACATTTGCTATGTGTTAGCAAATGTTTTCAATCCTAAACCAGATCCATTCCAGGTGTGCTGGATCACCTAGCTTTACTGATGAAAGTGTATCCTCTCCAGCCTTGAAGAGCTTTAAGAAATCAGACCTTTTAACTTTCGAAGCACAGACCTGAAAGGGCCAAGTGGCATTCTAATTTTTTTAAGTTTAGATAACATTTTTGGCTGCTCTTTTATTGCACTTGCTGCTGTAAATATCTGGATACATTGTGGAAGCGGTACAGTAAAAAAGGGAGTTGACAGTATAAGATTTACTGATTTTATCACATTGTATAGAAAAAAAAATCACTATTGACATTGCACATTGACATTGAACCTCCTTCTTTTATACCCTACTTATTTTTGATTTTCAAGCTTCACACTTCTACAATAAGCTTTCACCGAGGCCTAAGAATCAGACCTATCAGATGATCAGACCAACATCAGAGATTACCAAAACTATAAAGTGTTATATATGCTGGACCAGTAGCAAAATAGGTTATAAAACAGCAATTTGTATTCAAAAGTCTCATTAGCTTGCACAGCAGGTCTCTATGGTGAGACCAATCTCACAGTTTGAAAACCTCTGACTCACTTGTTGTTTTGGCTCCAGTCACATCCAAACACGGCAGCTGGGTGTTTATACTTGTGCAAAATTTTCCCATCAATTGTGCGAATAATGCTGTAAAAATAAAAAAACATATATTACTTACTGCATGAAAAAACCAACCTAAACTTTTTGTTTTAGATAGACCAGGGCAGTATTAGAACTTTTTTAGGTTTTAATGCTGCTGAAGGATGCTTTGGAAAGCTTCCTTTAGTTCCTGTCCAGTAACAAAGTAAATATATTATCCTGTTTGAGTTGTTTTTACTCATACACCTTGAATAAGGACCAAAAAACCAAAATCACTGATTTCCACACTCACCAAAATCCATCTCCACTGCATGTGGCAATGCGCTTAGAGTCTTTATGACTCCAAGAAATGCAGAAAATGCCATTTTTTCCATGCTACAAAAGAGAAACACATTAATTACTACTCAACAGAAATAAAATATATAATAGGCTGACCATATGCCTGTTTGGTTGCCAATTCTTTATCAGGTGTATACACTTTGGTCATACAAACACTTCCACTATAGCACACAAAACTATTTAATGAGCGCTTCATAAATACTGTTTATTATTATTATTAATAATAATATTAATAATAATAATAATAATAATAATAATAAAATACCCAACTGAGCCTTTAACTTAGCTACACTCCAGGTGCATAAAAAATATGTTCAGTCTCACAGTTAGCCACAGTCTTAGTAGAAATCCCTGTCCCTACAGCATGCTATAGACAAAAACCCTTACTTTTTGTGGGAAATCAATTGTGTCTCTAATCCGAAGGATGTGAGCTTTAAAGATTGCAGAAGTATATGTATGATTCACTGATGGGGATGATTGGCCTCTGCAGAATGGCCATTGCATACACTGAACAGAGAGCAAGAGTCCTTTGTTGTAAAATGCTGTCAGGGAATAGGTTTTTCTGCTAGTTTTGTGGTTGCATTACAGAAAAAAAAATTGTAAGTTATAAATGACATTGAACTCAATTTTTGGTGAATCTAGGATGTATTCAGCTGATATAAATTGAAAGTGCATTTGGATTCCAAACCCTAGTGCCATATTTATTTTTATTACTACTAACTGTAACAGATATGAAATGTTTCCTAATGTTTATTAATAGTACTAGTGTGTTTTGGAGCTTGCTTTCCATATACTTCTTCCTATATACTGACAATGATGATGGCTATTAGATGACATGATTGCAATTTGTAAAATGGAAGACATTTTGATTTACAAGCTCCTACCTCATTAAATCGTGTTATCATTTTCCCTTTCTTAACGTCCCAGATGAAACCTCCGTTCCGGGATGTTGCACCTGCTATGCAATTTAAATCTCCTACACAGGAAGTAAATGATGACTAAATTAAACATTGCGCATTAGTACGAATAAAGTCTTTGAATGTCAACATGTAAAACAACTTACCTGGTGCCCAGGATAAAGAGTAGATAACGCCTTCATTTCCTGGGGATGTATACACGGCTGTTAATGTGTTGATGTCCCAGACTTTTATTGTGCCATCAAATGATGCTGTAGCTAATAAATTTGGATCATCAGGTTTGAATTTGCAATCAAAGATGGTTTCAATGTGACCCTGCACAATTTGAATGAAAGCAAAATGATTCTCACGTTGCTTCAAGACAACAAGGTAATTACATCTTTTCTTACTTTTTTTCAATAATTCCTCCTAAATAATAATATTTAATTGAGAATTAAAGTGAAACGCCAGGTAAACATCAACATACAAAATAACATCAACATACATACAATAAATACATAAATGTTTTACAGAATTATTTATTCAATATATTTCAGTTGAATCTGACTTTCATAATCCCATTATAAAGTTAAAGTTTAATCTGCTTATACTTTTCTTTCCTGGTTCTTTCCTTGCTTCTTCGGCAAGATAATTAAAACTGTTTTTATTACATTGCCTATTTTGCTTTTATTTCATAACTGAGTCTCTGCCGTTTTTTATATTTAATGTAGGCAGGTTATAGCTGTTGAGAGGGATTTCCTGAAAACAGCAGACATCTTTATATAACACACATATATGACTGAGCTTTTTTGATTGAAAGAACTGAAATCTATATAATGGAAGGAGTGGGCAGGGGTCAGAAAGACTAGGGAGGATGCATAATGTCTGAGCTGCTCCAGCTGCTAATGAACTCTGGCACAAAAGAGTGTGTACAGTAAAATCAGACTAAACATTTTTAGTACAGCAAAGGAGCCTTTATACCTGTTCAAAGAAGAAGGTAAAACTGAAGACCGCTTTAAGGCTTTTATATTATCACTGTGTCATAGCTGTTGTTGAGGAACTTTAATCTACAGAACACAATTAAGTGGCCAGTATACGCCAAGACAATTTCCTTTACCTCTCTCTAAACTTTCTGAGAATTTTCTTTCTTTTTAAACTTAATATGGTGAAAGCAACAGAAGGAACTCGAGAACACTAAATATATATATATTTATACAATAAATTCCAGGTGGAGTAGTTGTTTTTGTTTTTTGAAAGGTTTACATGTCAAAACCAAGGCTGTTTAGATTTTAGGAAACATTGTCATAAAAGCATATTTCTTAAAAAAAATAAAATTTGAAATCATATCTAAAAATTAATAATTATGTCATTAAAAAAAAACTCCATACCAAGTCCCGCAAGAAATCCCACTTTTTAGCGCCCATATCATAAAGGCCGACTCCTCCATCCATGAAGCAACAGACAGCATGACCGGGAGGTAGTGAAAAAGCGTGGTTCTGTGTCAGTGTAGGAGGAGGGACAGCCTCGCTTGTGGATGATGTATGATGGTTCTTTGTAGGGGACTGTGCTAAAAATGCTCATTAGAAGGGAGAGAAAAAATATGGCTTATCCCACAGTAAAACAGAAAGATGGGTCTATATGCTTGTAAATAGTACATGTACTCCACATCTGGTTATAACAAATGAACAATAATCCCGTAATAATAAACATAAGCACCACAATACTGTAAACATCCGATTCATTATATGCATCTTGAAAACGTAAACTGAATAACAATTAAGCATTCTCATATGTTACACCTGCCACCAAAACCTATCTTCCTATTTTCTAGAACGTTTGATATGTACTGTAATCCCAGCAGGACTACCCCTGGTTGGTAACTTCAACTCAATGCTTGCTCAGCAATCAGGAATTTCCAACACAAGGACATTTGAGAGCTACATAATGTTACTGCAATCCTGTTTCCAAAAAGAGGGATTTTATAGGAGCAGATTTGCAGGTTAGTTGATGGGTGTACAGTTACAGTTACATAGTAAGTCAGGTTGAAAAAAGACATAATTCCATCAATTTCAACCACTAGGGAAATAAACATATCCCAGATATAAAACCCTATAAGACAAAGTTGATCCAGAGGAAGGCAAAAAGTAACCCTAGTACAATTTGCTCCAACAGAGGAAAATAATTCCTTCCTGATTCCATGATGCAATCGTATGTTCCCTGTATCAACAATCTCTGTTATCTTTACCTTAAAGCTTTAATACCCAGTTATATTCTGTGCTTCTAGAAAAGCATTCAGCTTTTTCCTAAAGCAATCAACAGTAGTTCTCTATGGTAGTGCTCTTTTTCAAGGTTCGCTTTAAGGAAACATGTCACAGGTGAACTACCATAGCTAACTTATTTCTGGAAATGTTAACTGCGTATCATTATTCATTTCTGGCTCCCACAGTTGTATTGACCAGAAGAGATACAGATATAAGATTATCCCACTTTCCTGCAAACATGTTTTGAGCCAGCTGGTCAGCCGAGCAACTAGTATTTTCAGAACGAGGTCAGTAATAGTAATATTTATAAAGACTTAATTGTGTGCACAGAAGATGGATATGGTCTGAAATCTAAATATGGACAATATCTCCTTTTCTTCACAGTATCTTGTACAATAATGAATGCAGTTTTCTAGCTTTAGTTTTTTTAAGTGGATACTCACTTTTTTTCTTAGGAGGAGAGTTGAGGACATGTAATGCATGGAAACCAGTTTTCTTTAATTTGAAATTATCTATAGGTGTTGTCTTGGAAACATTCCATACCCGTAATACACCAACCTGGGAATCTAAACATATCAGACACGTGTGAAGCATAAAACCTATTACAGCATAACATGTATGACATATATTCTAATACAATAATAGTTCTTCCAATAAGGAGCTTGTCAACTTAATAAACATTCACCGTTTCATTATGCACATTTTTGGGGCCAGTGTCAATGGGCTTTAGCCCAGATTTTGCATCCCCATACAAGTCTATAAAAATGCATAACATGCTTGAATGTCAAATGCAGGACGTTAACTGCAATGTAAATGTACACGTCTATAAATTCTGAATTATCTCATAAGCTTCTCAAATTGATGTTAACCTGATCCAAAAAAAAATCCATCAACACAAGCTCAAAGCTAATCAACAGAGGCCCCTAAAATGTCTGGCCAAACACAAAACAAATTATATGCAGCACATATCTGCAATACATGTACATAAAGCCATGTTTTGTCTCTTTTCAGCTTCATGCAAGTACAAGAGGGTACCTTTTGATTTGGCCAAAAATTTGGTTGGTTCCTAACTTCTAGGGGACTTTATCACAGCTGCACTGAAATTCCAAGCAGTTTTATAAGCCCCACCCATTTTTCTACCTGTTGAACTACATATCTCCATAAAATGGGGGTTTCTCTGTAATGCAGCAGGGAAAAATACACACAGGGCTGATATGCTGCTGTGATATCAGCTTAAACAGCAAGTTAGGAACTACCTTCACCAGGGGTCGGCAACCTTTACTATCAAAAGAGTCATTTTGCGCCCTCTTCCACTAAAGAAAAATAGTCTGGAGTCGCAAAATATAACACAGCTTATAAACATTTAAATGTTTTAATCTTTTTTTAATTTTACCTGTTACAACAGAATACAACAAACAGAAGTGCAGTGTGTACACTGAGCTATGCAGGCCTTTTTGAGTCCTGTAGACAAATTAGACAATTTGACAAAATTTTAAATGCTTTCCCAATTTGGAAAGCATTTAAAGAAATATAACAATGGTTTTGATAGAATGCAAGAACAATGTGGAGCTTTACTTAAGTGGGATAGTTAATCCTATTTTATTATCAATTTTTTTAATTAAATTCACTGTGATCATGATCAAATTAATCCAATTCATATGATAATATACCTATTTATTTAAATAAATGTTTATCATGATTCATTATCCCACGATCTATGTATAATTTATCAGGTGATTAACATATGATTAGTTAATATATAACTGAAAAATCCATAATGGCAAATTCCAAAAAAAAAATTAAATTCATGAGGATATATAATCAAATTCAGATATTAAGTAATTAAAGTGGAGTGCATGATCAAATACCTCTATACCTAAAGACATTAAAAAATTAATTAATGCATTATGATGTTGAAAACTTACTTTTAAAATGTCTGTTCCCATCATGAGCTACTGGCTCTCTGTTAGTTTAAGAGCCGTGCATCTTCACTCAATGAGGGGCCCTCACGTGGCGCTGTGATGCACCTTAATAATGGTTTCTGGGTAAGCACCCGGGCAATGCATACGGATGAGAGGGAGTGTCCCCTTACCCCGCCGGCGGAAGTGTCCACAACGGCCATGGTAAATAACTGTTATTCTTTTTTTTTTTCTTTTGTCAAGGCTGAAGGGAGCCACAACAAGAGGGCTAAAGAGCTGCATGCGGCTATGGAGCTACGGGTTGCCGACCACTGACCTACATAATAGGTAGATCAGCAGGTACTTTAGCTTTGTGAAGGGGTAAAACTTGCCCAGAGATACAACTTAAGAAGGAGTTGCTAATGTTAACAATTTTTCCACAGAAAATTTGTGTAAAATGTTAGTATGTCTAAAACAATATTCTTGTAGTGTTATGAACTTTTCTAAAGCAAAATAGATAATATTATACTAGTCCATTTATGATTTAAGAACAGTCAAGAGCTCATAGCCATATTTTTATCACATTAGCCTCTTGTTACTTAATAAAAAAACATTTATGTAAAGCAACATTGTACAAATGGCACAGCATTTTAAAATTGTATATACTATATCAGAGGTGCCCAAAACGTTGATCGCAATCTTCTGGTTGATCGCAAAGGCAACGCGAGTCGATCGCAGAGCCCTGCTTTACCCCTTCATGCTGTTTACCAGCAGCCTTGCTGTACATCTATAGGGATGCTAGGGATGTCTTTCAGTGCGTGCGTGAGAAGGCTTGTGTAACAGTGGGGAGTGGGGAGGGAGGCAGAGAGGGTGGGAGGGCAGTCTGGGGTGAGCAGTGCTGGGTAGCCAAGTCAGTTCAGGCTCAGGGTCAAGGTTCAATTTCTGAGATACCTTTGTACAAAGTAGCAGTTCTTTTTTTTCTTGTACAGCTCGAACTGTAGCTTTCCTGTCACTATAGTTTTGTAGTGCAATGTCTGTGCAATGTTCTGCCATTCACTGTCTCATTAGCCCCAGTCACTTCTGTGAAGTATACTCGGTATATATATATAAATAAATATATGTTTAGCATTTTTATTGCTGGTAGATCATTTTAACTTGGTCATTTTAAAAGTAGCTCGCAAGCCAAAAAAGGGTGGGCACCCCTGTACTCTATAAGAAAAATTGATAATTCATTTTTTCGAAAACGTAACTGTGACTCAGAAAAAGAATGCAGCAAAGTAAAATGAGTGAAGCCAGAGATTTTGATTTTTATGGTTGTTCCAAGGAGCCAGGATATATAGGTTATTGGCAGGCTCAATGTTTTCCCAATTAAAAGAATTCCTGTAATTAACTTGATATTCTTTAAGTTATCTTTACTTAAAAAGGCTACATTTATTTTAAACAATAGCAATCAAATGCACCATAGATTAACAGTGGGTCAGGATACAGGACAGTCTGGCTGTGCACAATGTTAGGAATAATTCTAGGGTGATTATTTAACAATAACGCTAAACTTGTGTGCTGTAAAGGTTTTGAAAAGTTCACAGGCTTAACATGTTTGGTATTAATATACTTCATGTACTTTGGACCAAAAAATGTCCACTAAAATATTTTTTTTTACTAAAATTACAATAATTTTTTGCAATATATTGATTTACAACAGTAATATTTTATTGTGCTGCTTCTCTACTTTTAGAACATTTGCTTTGGCTAGAGACCTAGGACCATAAGATGAAATATGTTTATTATGTGTATAAAAAAACAAAAACAAACAATAGATAGGAAAGAAGTTAACTAATGTTAGGCACATCAACTAAATTTGAAAACAGGAGAAAAATGTCAAAACACTTATACTGCCTTTACGCATGTGGATATGAATGCACTCCATATCCCTGTATGAGTAGCGTTTTTTAGTACAATATGGCTCTTTGCCTTTTCTGGATTTTCTAAGAAGCGGGTGGTTTCACATTTTGTTTCTCTGTTACAAGAATTAACCATACAGCAAATCTTCAGTTTTCTGTTGGAAATAGATGATCTCATTAGTAAAGCTCCTACAATGCTATAGGGAATTCCAACTCTCAGTTGATTTGCTAGAGACAGCAGGTGGCAGACAAATTCATGTCTCTTCTCAAAATCTGGACAGGCAGCGACTGGCAAAAGCCTTGGCAAAACATATTCTCCTAATTGAAATGACTTTACCAGAACCCAATGAACCTATGTCCCTCATTTTGCATATATGTACTGTGTCCTTTCAGTCTGTATGTTAACATTAAAACCTTGTTGATATAAAACACCTTTATATGTACCAATTCAAGTTAACAAAGTTTTACACTTAACAATCATTTTAAGATGCAATTTTTGTGCAGGAAACCTAATAACTTTCTCTGGTTAGCAATACACAGGGTAGGATCTTTTCTCTAAATAGTTGACTCCAATCCAATAGGTTTGGAGACAATATATATTACATATTAAACTTGAGGAGGAGTTCATACTAACAATCCATCTACCTGATAGAATGCTTTCTCTGCATCCAAGGAAAGAAGGTGAAGTGGGAGGGAGCTTGACCATGCATATGTAATCTGATAAGGAGCTTGGAAAGAAATTTGGGTCTCTTATAAAAATATTTAATCTGTCACCTTCATCACGACACCCCTTAGCCTTTTTTTCTCCACTCCCCAAGTCACGAAGACAAAACTTCAGAAAAACACTTTATGTGCCACTGATTTCATCACCAGTAAAAAGAGTCTACACCTGACCACATGTCTTTTGACTCAAACCTTATCACCCTTAGATCCTGGGGAAACAACAATTCTCTCATTTACTAAACAATCACAATATAAACTTTACCCATAAGGTAATTACAAAATAATGTCCAAGTTGTATAGAACACCAGCTAGGCTTTTGGATCTTTTCAATACCAAAAACACTATTATGCTTCATGCGATTCCCCTCCTTCCCTCTTCTTTTTTGTTCCCCTCTGCTTATTTCTTCTTCCACCCTACATACCCTAACCCCCTATTTTATCAGAGCCTGTGCAACCATGGGAGGCATAAAAATCTGCAATTTAACCTTTAAAACGTAGCAGTTTTCCACTAGAAATTTATACTGTATGTCTTTGTACACAATTAGGTAAAACATAATTAAGATTTTAGCCTATATTGGTAATAAAAATTAAAATTAAATCTTGTCACACAAAAGTAGTTTCTGTTGTAATCTCATGAAAAATGGGATTACTTATTAGGCTTACCTCCTGTTATGAACATGCCTGGAGCTGTTGGAACCCAGGCCAAGCACTGAACAGATGCTGCTGCACTTGGAAAACTGAACGTAGTTATACAGGATAAGGACTCAGAGTCCACTAGTCGGATGCCATTGTGTAAATTAGCAACAAGAAGGTAATCAGTGGACAGGGGGTCCCATTCCAAAGCTGTCACTGGATCCTCCTCATCTGTTCCCTCAAGTGATTCAGGTCTCAGTACATGCTTCTGACTCTTACAACCTAAACAAAAAAAAAGATGTATATATTTGTTGTGGCACAGAACAAGTTGTACTTATTATAACTACTTCCATTTCGTAAGGCTCAAAATTTCTTAGGCCAAGTTATATGCAGCAAGATCTATAGTCGTCACCAACTTTACTTACCACACATTGGTCTTAATGCAAGCTCAGAGCGTCAGGACAGAGCAAGGAAGAAAATTTAGGTTGTGCTTTTTTACTGGCTGTATGATGCACAGGAATATATGTTTGCTACCTACGCATTATGCCATCTTCCTAAGAAGGACTATACTTTATATACTATAATAGAGTAGAAGTATATTTTTATAATAGAGAGAACTTGGTATAGCACACCTATTGCGGCATGTACTATGTCATTTATTCAGATGGGTGTTTTATTAAAACACCCTATATGAGTATTTACTAGTCTGAAGGTCAAAATTGGCAGCATATGTCTACTAGGCCTTTATGGCACTTTTAAAGTGTTTGACATGGCATCCTTTCACACCTCTAACTGCACCTTTATATAAAAAGAAATGCGATCTAGGAAGCAGGTATAAACTCTAAATTTTCGTTGCGCACTCAATACACATTGTAACTTTTTTTTTTACCAATAAAAATGTATTGAACAGAATAGGGACTTAAATATACTTTTAACACAAACAACTTTTTACCTGGTTGAAAAATGGAAAGGCTGCCATCTGTATGTCCAAAGACAACTTTTCCTTTTTTTCTTGGATGCCATCGAAATAGACAGATGTCTGATAAAAAGCTGTGGGCTTCTTTGTGAACAGCTACACCACTGTCTGGTCCAGAGATAGTCCAGATATAAAGGGGCCCTCTGTGTGATACAAAGGCAACAGCATCACCGGAATTCCAACACCAACTCAGTGAGGCTGGCATTCCTAGACAACAATAAAATAGGAAAGGGGAGATACTAAAATAAGAAACAAAGTTTACAGTATAGAAATTCCTTTAATAAAATTAGATTATTTTAAACAGGTTTGCTGAAAGTACAGAAGTATATGTGGTACAGCATCAATAAAACAAATACATTTGATATACTTGTACTGTATATGACACAGGTAAAATAATTTAATATATAAAAATTTCAAATAAAATGTTGTTGGCTGTGATCTAACATTCACCAATAAGACTAATACCTATAGAAATATATTTATTAGATAAATTGGTCCATAAAAGGGGCAACAAAATCATGTAAGGTCTGATGGATAAAACATTAATAGAGACTACTGGAACCTATTATATGCAGCCTTAAGAAAAGAAGAGAAAGGGTCACATGACTAAAACCTTTTAATACATTAGGGGTACAAGTCCAGAAGGGCAGTATTTTCAATATGAAGCTAAATTTAAAAAAAATGTGGACATGACCTTACACTAGCTGGAGGAATCTACCATTAGAAATCTATTAACATTACTTGAAAAGAAGCTGATGCTTGGAACAGACTTTCAGCAGAGATAGTGAGTCATGGGCCTGATTTATTCAATCTCTCCAAGGCTTCTTCATCAGTGAAGCTGGTAATCCAGCAAACCTTGGATGGATCTGGTCCAGGATTCAATACATTTTCTAACAAATTACTTTGGATCCATTCCAGGTTTGCTGGATCACCCAGCTGCACTGATGAAGATGTATCCTCCCCCGTCATGGAGAGCTTTAACCTCCCTGGCAGTCTAATTATGTCAGTATTTTTATGCCAAAAGCAGAACATTGTTTTGCATGGAAATAAATTTTACATTGTAGGGCTATAATTTTTAGGCATAACTTACCGAAATATGTCCAATATTTAAAAAATTTAATAATAAACTTAAAATAAAAAAAAACACAAAAATCTGGTAAAACAAGGGTGCATAACATAGTGAAACCTGTAATATAACTGTACAATAGCATGTATAATATGTATGTATATATATATATATATATATATATATTTATATATACACATATATTTTTTATTCCAATACGGAATAATTTGAATTTCCCGCTGCACTCCCTTGCACGCACCAACGTCATCGGGAACTCCGGGGGAACGCCAGTGTACTTGCTGGGGGAAGATCGGAAGAAGAGGACAAGGCCTGAGGATGGGATCCGACGGCCAGAGAATGCAGATGGGACCAGGAAAGTGTTTTTTTTAGGTTTTTTAGCTACCCCGAGTGTGGCTCGGGCTTACCGCTTTCAGCGTGTTTTTTTTTTAATCCTGAGCCACACTCGGGATTACAGCTCAGGGGGTTAATAAATCAGGCCCATTAACTAGAAAACAAATGTAAAAACACCTAAGTCAAAAATTTATACTCAGACAAAAGACTCAAAAATAAAATAAAACCTTGATGGACTATTTGATCTTCTTCTGCCATTGCTATTCTATATTTCTGTATGCATATCAAAACTGTAAAACTTTTTTATAGCATAAATGCATTAAAATATATCTAAAGCCAAACTTTTTTAAAAAAACATTTTTGAATATAGTGCCAAAGTGTTAAAACCCTTAACAGGCTTTTATTGCTTTCTGTGTCCATAGTAGAGAGTTTCACCCTATAAGAAAATATATAAATCTAAAATTACAGATGTCACGAACATACAGTGAAGTAAAAATCTTCCAATAGGTATACCTATTCTGGTGACACCTGTCTTAGAGGTTTTTCCTTTACTTTGAGGAAATTTGTGTTCAATTTTTGTTTGGTCTCTGAGATAGGAATGTTTTGTCTCTGAGATAAGAATTTATGAAAAATTTCTCCTATTGGGCGCTGTTTTAAAATCCCATACTCTCTCAAACATGTAAAGAAAGAAAAATGCAATTTTAGATAAACTTCAATTCTGTACACAGATGCACATCTTGTATCACAGACAGTTTCCTTTGTTTATATTACCTTTTGTGCTATCAAGTCTGGCCACCACTTTCTGTTCAGCCACATTCCAAATAATCACCAGATTGTCCGCACTGGCACTGGCAAACATGTCAGGGTTGTGAGGGCACCAGGATATGGCTGTGATTGTCTTTTTGTGCTCTGACATGATTGCACGGAGTTTAAATTCATTGTATCTGTGATCCAGCTGGAGATAAGTAAGGATATTTAATCATGTAAGATGAAATATAAGTGTACTATGTACAACAATAGATATACTTCTCTAATGTGTCAGCACAGTACTTCTTTCCAAGCAAACCTTTTATCTTAGCTTGCTTTTCAGTGCACCTGTAATTTTATGCAAGCACAATCGTTTGAGATTGGTCACCCAAAGCCAAATATAGTTTTAGGTGTTTGGTGGTGTGTTCGGTCGATTATAGGCTTTTCAAGTCTCTTTTTGTTAATTGAAAGGGCACGTTGTCAGGCAACTGTACCACACCCCTAAATTAGTTTTGAAAAGAGTATTTGTAACATGTGCTTTTTTTTTGTTGCTGGGGTTGGTGGTTGTTTTTTTTTAGGTACTCTCAATCTCTAAATCTTTATACACAGTTTAAAATTTATCAAGGATATTTATTCCTAATTATCAATAACAATAACTATATTGATTAACATGCCATTAAAACATCTATCATTTTTTTAAAAAACAAACCTTTTTCCTAAAGTGTACAGACTTTCTTTGTGACAATTCTCTTTCATAAAAACAAAGTTTTGCTCTTGACACGTTTCGCCTATTACAGCTTCATCAGAAGAACAAATTTTAGCTGCTCCGTATATGATTTTAGTTCTTTAGAGATGCCAATCCTACCAATGACCATTCCTTACAAAGAAACAATTGCTGCATAATTCCAGTGTACTTTATACCCACCTTTTATCTGAAGGTAGAAACTCTTTAGGAGCTTGTTTTCAAAGTGAAATATTAGAGCAGTGGATACCACTTATTTTTTAGGGGGAAAGATATCTTCCTTTCTTCCTATGCAACAACAAATTGTTCCACCCCAATTCACTGCTCTTTACCCCTGAACTTAGATCTTCCTTCTCAAGGTATTGCTTCGTTTTACCTTTTATCTTAGCTTGCTTTTCAGTGCACTGGTAATATTATGCAAGCACAATCATTTTAGATTGGTCAGCTAAAGCCAAATATAGTTTTGGGTGTTTGGTGGTGTGTTTAGTCAATACCAGGCTTTGCCACTTGTCTGGAGGATCTTTCCCACCAAAGTTCCCACTACAAGCCCACTCGATTGCAACAATTTTTATGTTAGTTATATTAATTCCAGCAGACTACTTACAGTGAGTTATAGGCGAAAGATGTGATGATCCTAAAGTCCAAATTCATTTTTTTTTAAGGTAAAATGAGGGGAGCAACAGAGAGTCTGGCAGGTTATTATTAATGGCACCTCTGGATCTATGAGAATATTTCCTAGTTCCTCCCTTCCTACCCCTATCCCTTCATCATCAACATTCTTGTTACATGTTTAAATAAATGTTTTTACATATTTTACAGGCTTATTTTATATCCAGTAACATTAGATTTTGGTACACAAAATTATAGATAAAGATAACAAAGAAATAGAACATACCTGATATACATAAATAGCTAAAGTGGCACAGTAAGCAAATCTGTCTCCACTAGCAGCACAGACATCTTTGTTCCATGGCTGGCACCCAGCAGCTAACAGACCTACTTGCTTCACTTGAGACATCTTTGACTGCAACAATACAAATGACATTTGCGTATTTACCAAAGCAATCCAAAACAATGGACACATATACACTACTGAAGCTGATCATTAGAAGAGGTGATAACACCTTTAGAAAACATTACATTGTCATATAAAAAAAAATGTATTTTAACTGGTTACTTAAAAAAAACTATATTGTCTATAGTCAACAATTCATATGTTAACCTCATTTTCTTTTTACATTCATGAATACATTTAACATGTAAAGTTGAGACTAGTGCTTAAAGTGTACCTTTCACCTAATATGAAGGATCACTTACTTTGACCTTGTCACAAAATTAACTACTTTTGGTCACATTTTTTTTTTTATTTTACTTGTATTTATATAGCGCTGACCCTCAGAGGGTGACCCTCTTGCTAGCTGTCCCTCAGAAGGGCTCACAATCTGATGTCACTACCATAGTCATTATTACAGGCTAAAAGCAATTTTGGGGGGAACCAAAATAACTTAACTGCATGTTTTTGGGACGTGAAAGGAAACCCATGCAGACACAGGGGAAACATACAATCTCCTTGCAGATAGTGTCCTGGTCGAGATTCGAACCTGCAACCTAGCGCTGCAAAAGCAAGAGGGCTAGACACTGAGCCAACAGTGCTGGTGTAGCCTTGCATAGGACAACCATCATTGCTTCTGGGAACATTTCTGGGGAATACAGACATGGAAGGTCTCAAAATAAGATGGTTTTGCAATGCACTGGGGAGTCTCCTTACCAGGGGAATATTCACTGGGAATATCCCAAAAGAACAGTCACACCTTCGGCAATGCAGAAGATTACTATAGGATAAGCATAATTCTAACTTTTTTCTTTTCTGTTGAATTTTATATCTGTTTTTTTAGGGATGTAGATTGTGAAAGTTGACTTTACTGGATATCCTATTTAAGAATAAAATTTGTTGAAATTTCAAGAGCAGTTCTTGTTGAAGTATTAGGAGCAGATCTTGAGAACACATTTTATCAATCAGGAACCAATATCAGGAATTAATATATACATTATTAATCAGATGGTCTAGAACAGGGGTCTGCAACCTTTGGAGTCGGAAGAGCCAAAAATTACAATTTACAAAATTTCGAAGTTTTTAAAGAGCCACAAAATTTTTTTTTTGCCAACAATAAATAGTACTCGCATAAATAAAGTTTTTTGATAAAAAAACTAATCTATTTATTCATAAGAAAAAATATCTATTTATTCATATATAAGTAGTGTTTTTCACAACAAATTAGATATATATGGCATTATTAGATAATTACTTATTATGTAAGTAAAAAATTAAACCAATTAAACATTTACTTACAGCACGAACTTGTACTTTATTAAGGTTTATTAAATAACAATTTATAGGTATTTACACTTATAATTATTATTTTAACGCTAATTTTTAAATAATAAAAGCTATAAAATTGATAAATAATAAAATAGGTAATTTATTAAATATATATTTTAATAAAAACACTTTCGCGGTAATATCCAACAGTACTACTTTGTTTCTTTTTTGACAATTCTAATTGACTTCAAAAAAGTAGTTAGGTATCTTATTTGAAAAAAAATATGTATACCGGTAATATGTATGTTAAAAATATAATACTTATTATGTTACCTACCTTTACTTTGTTTTTTTATTGAAACAACAAACTATATGTCACAGCCAAAGCACTGGTGAAGACGCCAAATTGTCATAGAAACAAGGATCAGGGACCGATTCTATCTGTCAGCCATCTATCTATCTATCTCTCATCCTATCTGAAACTATCTATCTGTCAGCCTCGCTTTTCACTGCACCCCTCCCCCTGTCATCAGTCCGTCGGAAGCTCGGAATGACTCGTGAGCTTCCGACAGACTGAGGACAGTGACTCGTGTCACGGGGGAGGGGTGCAGTGAAAAGCGAGGCTGACAGATAGATAGTTTCACATAGGATGAGAGAAAGAGCCGCAGCTTCCCATCCAAAGAGCCGCATGCGGCTCGGGAGCCGCAGGTTGCCGACCCCCGGTCTAGAACTACATCAGTTCTTTTCAAGATCTACCCACAACAGTCCCTATTATGTTGGCATTTCCATCAAGAAACAGGGACCCTTCTCCATACCTCTTGGAATTGCCCAACACTCAGTACTTGACAGAAGTTTCTGACATTATCTTCAAACTCACAGACAGTTCTATACGGAACAAACAGTTTGTTCTTTTACATTTTTGACACTGTCTAAAAAGTGCTACCAAGGTTTTCTGATACTCTCTGATAGGACCCCTCTTGCATGACGACAAAGCCTGTATCCCAGTAATGTGGAAACCATCTGCTTCCCCCAACTCTACAACAATCTTTGCCAGAGAGAAAGACATTACACGAGTGGAAGATCTAATATCCTCTCGAGATCATCGGACTGAGTGCTTTGGACGCACTTAGTTCTACCGGGACCAGTTTTGCACTTCTGCATAATATTTATATTTTGTACTGGCAAAATGCTGCTACGTCCACCGACAGGCAATCACACTCTAAATCAGATTGTTCTAATTTATAATTACCTCCATTGGCCCCTAAAACTGGGTAGGACTCCCCTAACCCTCGCCATCCCCTCCCTGTTACTTTACCCTAAAAATGTTCGCTTCCAACCTGTCAGATGTTGAGTGAATTATATACCACGGTGCCTTCTTTTACTATCCACAGAGAAGTGCTCACTACATAGACTAGAGTGTTATTCTTTATACTTATCCTACTGTCATGAATATATTGTCATTTTTTGTGGTTATTTTCTGTAAAATTGTTATAAGTTTGTTGCTAAAAAAATGATCAAACAGTGCAACTTTTATGTCTTTTTTGTTTACCTTAATCTGAGTGTTGTGCAATTGCTGCAACCAGATTACAGAATAATCCCTACATACAGAAAGCAAACAAGGCTGGGTCAATAAATAGGCTATTGAAACAGCTACATGTTTCAGTATGGAGGTGGAGTTCATAAGAGACATAAAAGATTGGATATGCAACCAATGCTTCTAAGATAGTTCACATCTCATAGTCAATGGCAAACTGCTTGCCCAATGATCAGATGAACATGTTGGGAACATCTCCTGTCTATGGTATAATCTATTCCTACAGAAAACATTTTCTTTTCATAGAAGGGGACATAGGTATAATGGTATAAACGTAAATTGCTATCATCATGTTTACCATTGAATAAAAGGGTAGCATTCTTTTAATAAAATGGAAAACATTTTTTTGGTCCCCTCTTTTTCCGTCTTTACCATTGTCCTCCAATGGCGTCCGCACTGTATGAGTTGGGGTAATGTGAAGAAAGAAGTTGGCTTCACTCGCTGTTCCATCCACTGCCGTAAGTGCGGGACATACTGGTCCACTTTGTGGAGGGAACAAGGTCTTTTCATCAGTAAATGTAAGCAATTTTTTTTCATAAAAGTTCTGTTTTATGATTTGTTTACAAAGAGGTGACCTGGAGTACAAATTAATTAGATAGAAGGGAGGTGTTCTACAGTTTACAGAAGATAGCTGGGAAGATGGATAACGTGACATTGGATTTAAGGTTAACAATCAAACAAATGCAGCCACCACATCTAAAGGTCTGGTAGATATACTTTAAAAGTTTGATTTAGACTAGGTCTAAACTTTGGGGTAAAGGTTAAGGGTTGTTGTTAGTGTTCATGAGTAATGTTCGGAAAAATGGTAAGTCGAATTAGTTTCAGGTGCAGTAAAACAGATTTTTGAGACTTCCTGACCAATAAAAAATGATACTTGTCATTGCTTAGCTTTCAAAACGTTTTTTACCTAAATGTTTGTGAATATTATTGCTACCTAAAATTACTCATCTTAAAAAGCCTACAATTTGAAATTACTCTTACTGCCATTCATTTAGAATAAATATTTCTAAACAATAGCTACTCAATAAACAATAGCTCTAATAGCAACTAAGTGATAAACTTATGTTAACAGCAGCACCTAATTTTTTTTTATATATTTATTTACATTTACAAGAGAACAGGATGTGCCAAGCATTTAATTTTTTTCCCCTTTAAAAAAATACAAAAACACAGTCATGAACTAGGACACATGACAAAAGAGGCGCATGTAGAGAACACTGAACGGATTTCCTGTAGACCTGAAGCTGATGTCTTTAAAATAAACTCGCCAAGTACTAGATGCTTCTGCCACTGCCTCTACTGCCAGCAAAGTGGATTAAAAATGCCCTGCTGACTCCTGACAGACATACCATATCCTAGCCAAGGCTTCATATACCTTGTAAGTTGCAGGAAACACCATTCATTAGATCACTCTGAACAAAATGGCAGCAGAGGGCTGGACTAGTATGTTTTGAAATACATTAAAAATGAGCCCTTTCAGCAACGTGATCCCAGCAGTCATCTTTTTCTTATCACTCAATAGCTGCATCTTTTTTTAGATTGCCTCTGCATACCTCCTAGGAATAACAAACAAGGCTGCTAGAACACATCCAGGGTACCATTCACAATGCAATAGCAGCTGATATCAAAGATTATTGCAGTTTCCACGGAGATGGAAGGAACAAAACAACAATGCTTTGTAACCAGCTTCTTTGGCAGTAAACTGAGCCCTCTTCCTTTCATATTTAGGTCCATTTTAAAACTAAAAGGCTGTAATAATTAAGCTATGGTCTAATAAAGAATCCAAATCCTACCTTCCTTGAAATACACCAAGAGGATGAACAGTGCATCACTAAACATCTGGAAAAAGTATGCCTACCTTAACATATGTGTCATATTTTGTGCACCACTTAAGGATTTCCATGTCCATTCCAGATTTCAGCTGCTTCCAGAAGACTGCTGTATCCTGCTTTTTCTCTCCAGCAAAAAAAAAAAAAAACAGTTCACTAGAGAGATGGAAGGACCTGCTCACAGGATAATGCAGCCTTCCTAAAGCATGCAAGAACAGGCATGAGTATTGTGTCACAGCACTTATACACAGCCACTGTCAGTAGCCTGGCAACTGCAGGCTTTAATAGGAGTCATTTTATTTGCTTGTTTGGAATTCTCTTTTTGTATTTTGTTAGAACAGATACACATTTTGCTATATATTAAATATATATATATAAAATCATGTTTTCTATATATGTCAGCTGCATATACTACATACTACATAGATCTGACATTCTCAACCAGGGTTTCACCAGAGGTTGTAAGAGGTTACTTTTGCTTTGGCTGCTGCCCTCCTTTCTGATATTATCTGCATAGTTCCAGATCTAATGCCACTTGGCAGGGTCACAGCCATGATACATTCAATCTTTCCATGTGCATAACAATGTAATTGCCACAACTATGATAAGGGGAATGTTCTTCACACTGACTACCAATGCAAGGGGCATTTTTCAAACAAACTTATTTTACCAGGAGTTCCCCAAAACTTGAACATTGTTCTACTGGGTAAAAAGTTTTAAAAAGGCCAATATAGATTCTTAGGTTTAAGATTTAGGTTACTTAACATACCTGTATCTACAAGGCTAACAGTACTTTTTTTAAAGCCCCCTTCCTTTATTAAAATTATGAAAAAAATCACATCTCGGATGGAGGACCTCCACACAATCCCTTCCCAATATGCCTTTTCTTCATCTCCTTGCATTTGTCCTTTCCTATTTAATATGTGAACCTCTCATCCCTTTACATTTTAAGCTTTTATGCCCCTTTTTTATAGGGTTAGTAAAGTGTCTTGGAAACCCTCTCAGAAACCATAACTTAAACGGTCTATTCCCAACCCCACAGGTCAATTTTATAGCTATTCTTAGCTTTCACTTTTTTCATTCAAATTCCAAGATTACATTGTTCTTACCTATTTGATCTGAAGCTTTTCATTGCATGCTTATAGTAAATATTTATTACATTTGCCTTGGCTCAGTAATCTTTGCATACTGGTATGGTAATTCCTCATCTGTTTGTAACCTGCCTTTTCTAAATGGTTTATGTACCCATCTGTTATCCATTCCAGGTTGAATCCAGCAAACCTGTAATGGATTTCATTTGTTATTAAATGGTAAATGGATCCATTCCAGGTTTGTTAGATCACCCACATTCTGTGGAACGCAAATGGGAATGTTTCAAGTCTATTCTTTACAAAAACATTATGAATATATTTCCATGGGCAAAAGGTTTTGGAGGCAAAAATTAACACCTGTCTCACAGCAAATGTTGAAAAATCCAAAGAATAATGGACATAAAAATATAAAAATGAACAATTACCTTCATCATTTGAAATAATTTATAAAGAATACAACAATGCTCAACCCAGGAATTTTTGTAAGATGGGTGTGAAGAAATTGTAGGCAGGTGGAAACCCCAGAATTTTTACCCAACTTATTAGTAACCAACCAAAAACAGGTGGGGGTTTGCTGAAAAGTGCACCTGGCTAAAAGGGGCTGAAGGGAACACTGATACAACAAAAGATTTAATAGGGAAATTAAATGTGCAAAAATTCAAAATGAACGACAGACTGCAAAAGAAAATAAGGCAAACCCCCAATGTTTTTTAAATATAATAATAGCAAAATATCAGATCTGAGCATTTAGACCCCATATAGGAAGTATCTGGGTTGGTAACTGGGGATAAAGTAAAGACAAATGTACTAAACACTTTTTTTAGCTCTGTGTACACAAAGAAAAATGGTGGAGCTCAAGTTCAAAATGCAAATAACAATGTCACTGCCTTAAACAAGCCAATTTAATCAAGGACCAGGACCTGATAGATTACATCCACGTGTCCTCAAAGAGCTAAGCTCAGTTATTTCAAAGCCATTATTTCTAATTTTTAGAGACTCTTTAATCACTGGCATGGCATTAATATTAGATCTGCCTAAGGCCAATGTGGTTCCAATCTTTAAAAAGGGACCAAAGTCATTACCAAGTAACTAGAGACCAGTAACGTCCATAGTTGAAAAGATCCCAGAGAGTATGTTATACAACCGCATAGAGGAGTTTCTGCTGGAAAATAATATAAGTGATAGCATGGATTTTAGAAAAAATGAAGTTGTCAAACAAATTTATTCTCTTTTTATGAGGAAGTAAGTAAACAGGTAGACAGTGTTGTAGCAGTTGATATAGTGTACATGGACTTTGCTAAAGCATTTGACTCAGTACCCCACAGATGGTTAATATTCAAGTTAGGGTCCATAGGTTTAGAAAATTAAATCTGTAAATAGCCAGAGAACTGGCATAAAGACCACATCCAGAGAGTAGTGATTAATGATTTCAACTCTGAATCGTTATTAGTGGTGTACTACAAGGTTCAGTGTTGGGACCTTTACTGTTTAACATCGTTATCAATGATATAGAGTTTGAGATTAAAAGTACCATCTCTGTGTTTGCAGATGACACCAAACTATGTAATGGAATTAAATTCATACAGGATGTCTATAATCTACAAGCAGACCTGTATGTACTGTTTGATTGGGCACCCAAGAGGCAAATGGCATTTAGGATTGTATGTAAAGTTTTTTCACTTGGGGCAAACAACATGCATGCTTCATACTGTCTAGGGGGAATACATTGGGGGGGAGCTAGAAATGGAAAAGGATCTGGGGGTTCTGGTAGATCATAGATTTAAAAATAGCATGCAATGTCAAGCTGCAATATCTAAATCTAGCAAAGAAAATGTGGAATAGACTGCAGAGATGGATACATAATCATGCCCTTATACAATGCATTTGTCAGACCTCACCTGGAATATGCAGTCCAGTTTTGGGCACCAGTTTACAAAAAATATATTGTGGAATTTGAGAAAGTGCAGAAAAGGGCATCTAATCTAATAGCGGTATGGAGGAGCTCAGCTATGAGGAGAGATTAGCTGAACTGAATCTATTCTCCCTTGAGAACAGATATTTAAGGGGGTCATTCTATATTTTTTAGATGGTCCATATAGAGAACTTGATTCACAAATTTTCACTTTAAAGTCCTTGCAAACGACAATGTTCTGCATGTACGGACACCATTTTTCACAGTAAGGACTGGGAAAATGTGGAATAGGCTCCCTCAGAAAGCAGTTATAGCACATTCTATGGACTGCTTTAGGAAAAATCTGGATGCTTTTCTAGAAGCAGAGAAAATAACTGGGTATTAAAGTTTCAAAGGATTGACATTAGGGACACAGATTGACTCACAAGATCAGGAAGGATTTATTTTCCATCATTGGAGTAAATGGAAACCAGATTTTTTTTTGCCTTTGGACCAACAATACATATATGGTTCAATATGAAATATGCATGTTTCTAGTATCTTTGTATCTCCCTAACATTTTTAACTTGACTAACTATGTAACTATGTAAGCCTAAAGTGATTTACTGCCTTTTAAGTTTCCTAAATGTACCATTTTGCAGTGCTACAAAGTGATCCTATGCCCAAATAATTACCTCGTCACAAAGGAGAATACATTTGGTTTAGATAATTTCTTCTTATATGAACATCCACGTGCTGTAATACAGCAGTTGTCACTCAGTCCTCCGTAAAGTATGGTCTCCTATTTAAATTTCAGCCGTGTTTCACTTCTTTGAAGTATCAGCACTCACTCAGTTTCTTGTTTTGTGTCAACGGTACGGCTCCTAAAAATAAAATCAGCTGTTTCCTGTAACAAGGCACCAATTGGTCCATCTCCATTCAAGTATTAGAAATCACTCAGTTTCTAATACATTATAAGCAAGCACTTAGTTATCCATAAAATGTCATCAATAATTTATTCTCTAAAAGAATATTAACATTTACTCAGGTATCCATGACAGTAGTTATTCTTCAGTTATTCTTTGATGAATTCACTGCATCACAAAAAAATAAATATTGACTGCTACTTGGTCTAGGTCATGTTTCCTATAATAAATCAAATGCACTGAATCCAAATCTGAAGTCTGATTCTGCCTAGGACGTCAAGATCTTAAGTTAATTACACGTAGAGATGCGATTAGCCACTTTCTCTCGTTCCACAGTTATTATGTAATCTCTACACATAACTAACTTTTGCCTCATAGTTCCATGACCTTACAAAAACGTAGTTTTATGTTGCAACAACATATACAAGAGTCCTTGTTCAACACACATGTACACTTCAGAAGCATTCAGGCACTTGCTTTTGCGTTTGTGGCTCTCCGCTGTCTCCCATTGCTAAAACCAGCAGTAGTCACCCATCATGTTGGGGTTGCCCCAACCGTGATATCTTGTTTCCATAACAGAAATGTCCTGGTGCAACCTCTCCCCTTGTTCATCACTCACATCACCCAAATTTTGTGGGAAGAAGTCCAGATGGGAATGTAAGAAATGAATTTTAGATGACATTCGGCAGCCAAGTTGATGGTATGCTGTTAGCATGTTGTTCAAGAGTTCAGCGTGGGTTGAGTTTGTCTCTGAATGTGGCATCAGGCATCAAACTGCGGTTTTGGGGACCAACAAAAATTCCTGCTTTCAGTTTAGCATCTGTTATAACTTTTCCAAACTTGTCCTTCAGATAGTGAAAACCCATACCATCACGGTCCATTGCAACGACAACGTTTTTCATTAATGCAAGTTTATTAAGAAGTGGCAGAAGGTAAACTTTCTGTCGAACAATGAGTGATTTATGCTTCTTGTTGTACTGGCCAACAGTGTATTAAGGTCTGGGTGGCCTTTCTTTCACTTTGTAATGGTTGCTGTCATCACGACTATTCTACAGGCACAGAAAGAACATATATTTGGTATATCCCAATTGCAGGCCAAGAAGGAGTGCCACCAACATCAGGTCACCACAAACGTTCCACTTGTGTTCTAAATAGTTAATAAATTTCAAAATGACTTTCATGGATTCTTATGTCTTTTTCATTCCTCTCTTTCGGCATGAGCAAGAAGAACGGAAAATTTTTTCGTTACCTTTATGCAGCAATACAGCTTTCACACTTGCTTTGCTCTAGTCTATGAGCAATCTCCACTGCTCTGGTATGTATTTACAACCTAACTCCATTATCAGACCACTCACATCGGTACACAAGCAAATGTGGTTTTCCAGCTTGTAATAACCTGCAAGCTTTGTGTGATGATTACAAAAGTGTGAAGTTGTGGTTCCTTTTTGTAGCAAATTCCACTCCTTTAATCTGGAGGCTAACAGTTCAGATTTCTCTTTTGACAAAGACAATTCTCCTACTAGATCATCTAAACCTGATTGGCTTATAAAAGGTGGCTTACTTCTTCAAATTGGGGTTCATAACATTCATTAACATGTCACTGTAAGTAACAACAGATGTAGGAGGGACTGGCACTGGATTCTCTGCATCATGTAGCAATGGTTTCAGAGCAGATTCACAATCAGGATAGATGATTTTTGACTTAGTCTTCTTCGAAAACCAAGCAATTGTACTCATACAGATGTAGCAGTCTGAGTGATGGTCTTTTGGCTTATACTAAACCATAGGCACAGCAAAAGGCATTTTATTCTTTTTCCCATTCAACCATTGTGTTAGGCCAACATAACACACCTGACAGCAGATATGAGGTGCCCAGCTTTTATCCAGATCTCCAATTTTAAATCCAAAGTAATACTTTTAAGCAAATCTCACCCTCTTGGTTAGGTTCTTGCGTTGATCACACGGGGAAGCATAATTGTCCGGTTTATTGACACAGCTGCGCCAACTCACCTTTAGCTCAAAACAGATTCACTATAGCCTAGCTGTACTATCTAATAAGATGGTTTCGCAGTATAGACAAGCCCTTGGTCCATCTCGCCTTATATACCTATTTCTGACATCAGCTCACTGACTTGCCCAGACATGCCCAGCTGCTACTGGAACATGCATGCCACCAGGGAACGTGATACAGCTGAGGCGGCAGCAAGCCTAGTGGTAGCTGCAACTGTTATAAAGGTCCCATGTAAAAATACATTACCCAATTACTGACCATTTGAACAGCTATAGCACTCCTATAACTTAAAATCTGTATGTGATAGACAAATTGTGAGTTATGATTTGGAATCAGCACACTTGATATGTAAATCACACGTGTTATTCCCAGTAGAAAAAAACGTTGTTTTACAGTGTTATCAGCAGTCAATAAGTTCTTTTCAAAATATCAGAAGTCAAACAGTCTCTTGTAAAACATAGGCAGTTATTTATTCTCTTGTAAAGTGGCAACAGTCCCTTATTCTCTTGTAAAGTGTTAGCAGTCAGTCAGTTTCTTGTGATATATCAGCAGTCTCTTAGTCTCTTGTAAAGTATCAGCTGTTATTTAGTCACTTGAGAAGTATCAGCAGTCAGTTTCTTGTGAAAAAGCACTAGTCCCTTAGTTTTATAAAATATCAGTCATCATCCAGGCTTTTGTGAAGTATCAGCAGTCACTCAGTCTCTTGTGAGTTATAAGAAGTCTTTCGGTCACTTGTAAATTATCAGCAGTCCTTTAGTCTCTTGTGAAAAATCAGCCGTTCTTCAGTCCCTTGTAAAGTAGTAGTAGTCAATCAGTCTTTAGTGAAGTATCAGCAGTCACTTAGTCTCTTGTGAGGTATCAGCTGTCATTTAGTCTTTTTTGGAGTATCAGCAGTCACTTAGTCTCCTGGAGCTTCAATAATTCATGCCCAATGTCTGTCATTGCCGTAGGGGCATTAGGAGGGATAGTTACACAATTAGTCCAAGGCAAACATATTCATACAATCAGGTAATTCTAAAAACAAATGTAGACCTGTTGATGACAATTTAATGTATCAACTAGAGCCAGCTCCTGCAGAAAACTATTTCACAGTTTTGGAGTAAGATTCTTAGTGCCTTCATTTCAATGTATCTACCCTCAAAGCTGAGATCCTTCATGCCATGTTATAATGCATATGTCTCTTGTAGTTCTGCACCAACATTTTTGGAGCACTAATGCCCAAAACTGAGCTGAATATTTAGGAGGGGGTTCCTGTCAATTCTGGAGTCTATGTTACCTAATAGATAAAAAGGAGCTGTGACTAGAATTTTACTTTCATTACTGAAAATCTCTTTGATGTACACACTATTTAAACTCTTCAAGGCTGGAGAGGATACACGTTCATCAGTGAACCTGGGTGATCCAAAAAACATGGAATGGATCTGATCCAGGATTAAAAACATTTGCTAACAAATAGCAAAATACTTTAGGAAATCTATTCCAAGATTGCTGGATCACCCAGCTTCATCGATTAAAGTGTGCCCTTCCCAGCCTTATAGAGCTTTCAAAAATCAGGGCCAGTAAATTTGTTTTTTATTTCTATTCTAAAATATATTTATTTAAATGCAATTCTGTTTAGAAAACTTCAGAAACTCCATTAACATGTATGCACATATAATATAAATGTATGCAAAATAATATACCAAACATCTGTAACTGCAATTCACTTATATGTACATTAGCTTGTTTCAACTTATGTGTATGGGATTTAAAGTTCACAAAGAAATGTTGTTATGGCATTCTGTTCTCCTGTTGCCTGGAAACAACTCCCGGTGGTATTGCTGCATGACATAATTATTCATTTGTTTGATTGGCATGCAAAAACTAGCGCTATTTGTTTTCTGCCTGAAAACCAACATTCAGTAAGTGCTTTGGTAAACTAGGCTCTTTAATTGCATTTACCATACAAAAATTCATCTAAAGAAAACTGGATCTGAAAAAAATGTATGAATAACTCTGAACACTGGTTTGACACAGCACTGTGAAGGTTCTGTTCAATATTACTGGTGTAACTTAATTACATTTATTAATTTACAATTAATATTACATAATTTAGGGGTTATTTAAAAAATAGTGATATGGCTGTATCGCATACCACTACTACTAAAAAGGCACTGCATAGGTATAAAGCACACCAATGCAAAAATTGCTTGGTTAAAAAAAAATTGAGCAAGTTTTGTACCAGTTCTTCATAACTTTGTCCTTTATGGTTACCCAAGAAGTTCTTGACAATCATGACATAGCTGTGCCAGGCAGAAACTTCAGTATCAGTCATTGTCTTGTCTAATATGATACAGATATAGATACATTTTACACTACTCCAATTCTGCCAAGTAATCACTGTCTATGAAGAGTTAGTATGTAGGTCTATTAAAAGCAAGCTCATCCACACAATAATCAGCTTTGGAATCCCTAACACAAATCTTCTTTCAGCACAATCCACCCAGCTACCTATTCATTTATAAGCTTGACATAACCTTTCAACCCTGTACTCTGACAAACAAAGCATGGTTATTGGAAATGCTGTCCAATAGCGATATTATAGATTTATATCTAATCTCCATCCCACCATTCCTTCATTTTAGGTCCACATAAAACTGGATTTTTGGTGTGGAAAGGATGTTGCTATCTGAATGCAAACATTGATGCCTAAGGCCAGTATCCTCACCAAGGCTGGAAAGGATGCACTTTCATCAATAGGTGATCCAGCAAAACTAGAATGAATATGGTCCAAGATTCATAACATTTATTAGCAAATAGCAAATTACTTTCAAGAAATTAATTCCAGGTTTGCTGGGTTGCCCAGCTTCACTATTGAAAGTGTATCTTCCCCAGCTTTAAAGAGCTTTAATAAATCAGGCACAATGAGTCAGAATACTCCTAGTATGCTAGTTTTGAATTGACTCTATGTCAGAATGCTGCCACTTTCCCCCCATCTAATAATGCAATGCACACAACTGAAAATACTACTGAACTGCTGGACATGGGGAAGGGGAGTGCCTGAGGTCTCATGTGGTGCCTAAGGCACAGGCCCTGAAGGTTCACAGTGTACACAAATAACATTTTTCATTGACCTGAAATGACCTTTCATGATGTTATCATTTCACGACCATGTGCTCATGTCAGATTTTTGCCTGAGCCAAGGACGACTTTGATCTCTGGTGATAATCAACTGGCATGTGTACATAGCCTAAAGGTTTTGCTATTTACCAAGGGTAGGCACAAGTCTTCTGCCGCTCACAGCGCAATAAAATAGCTTTAACAGCATTGTTTACCATAAAGAACGATTTACACCGGAAGAATATTACAGAAGAACGATCTGGGGTCCTTTTTTATATTGATTAGCCTTCGTCTGAATGGATTTCAAATCTTGAGGATAAGTGTAATCTTTCTGAATGTGTATAGCTATTTGAAAAATGTGTTCTATTGTTAGTGTTATTGTTAGTTAGTAAATGATGTTTGTACCAACTAAACCATTCCTGTTAAAGTTGTATGAGGATGTTGAAAGTTTTAGTTAGATTTCCTTTAAATCATTGGACAAGTATGTTTTTTAGGATACTTGTGAGGTGTTCAGGTAATAATTTTCACGCTGTATGACCGACCTCTGGTAGGATAGGAAATGAAAAAAGAATACATTTTTTAAAAGGGAATGCATTTCGATTGCACAACTGCTTTACATCTGGAAATCTTTCCATTAGAGAGCCTGTTTTTGGCTCACCCCATTTCCTGTGGGATTGTGGTTGTTTTGTTTACTTTACTCCCTTAGGACTAAATGCTTCAGTAAGAAAAAGAAGGTCTAAACTATTAGGAAAGCAAAGGTTTACTTTGTATCATGAAATGGTGTTAAAATTTTGGAAACCTGTTTAAAGATTAACAGGAATGTACATTCTAATATGAAACACTGTTACTGTAAGGAAATCTTATGGGGCAATTATGGTAAGAGACCAGAGAGTAAGGTAAACACAAAGCCAGCAGAATGAGGTATAGAACAATGGTACTGGACTGTGAAAGACTGGCATTCATGAGAGTGAAAGGTGGTCTATCCCTTCTAAGGAAGCCCTGCTCGAGTAGTAATGTCTTGTAATGAATATTCAACTCACCTCCACAGAGAATTACAGAGTTTGTTTGCCTCATTGACACTGATATATATATAGGATAGCTCTCACTATGGTGGAGTCATTATGGAGGTGACTCCAAAGATAAGCCATATTAGCATGTAAACATATTTGACAAGGCTTTTGAAGCTTTCATCAGTAACAATGGAAGCAAAGAGTTGTCAGATTCCTCAAGCCATTGTCTATTAGAAATGCTTTATCTTTCAATATTTGTGTATGTTTTGTATTTAAATTCTAATCGATGTTTGCACATCCCTTGTGAATACCTGGTGATAGCTGTGTAAGCCTGTGACTGTAACCAGCTATAAGAATGTCACAGTTTGAATACCTAAGGATTAGTCAATAAAAACTCCAAAGGGTAAGGGTTTCTCTAGAGTCTAATTATCATAATGACTTTTCCATATGTACAAATCACACAGTACCAATAATATATCTTATACTAATGAGGACACACAAACATTTTCTAAGTGGTGTCTCCCGATACCTAATTTATGTGAATGTGCCTATGAAAAAAATATTTATTTCTCAGATAAACACCGAATTCTACACAGATGGTGGAATTACAAGATTCAGTTGTGCTGTAAAAAACAGTGGGGTCATGAATTACACAGCTGAAAAAAAAATGTTGTCACTTTTTCAATATATTTAGTGTATTTCAGATCTGCTGAATACAGAAATGAAATCAGTTTAGTTGAATTGGCTCAATTCTTGTGATACAGGAATCGGACTAGAAAGCTTTGTCAACAACAAATATTAACACAGCATACTATTCAATCTTTATTAACACCAATGTTTTTTCATTTTATATATTAAATGTAGCATTATTTTTATGAAACTTTCATTTGCCTTCTTTTTATTCATATAAATTATTTTTTAACAGAAATATGAGTTTAAAAGACCCTAAAGTAATTTGCTACATTTGTGCTGAATATTCTGGGCAAAAACAGAGAAGAAACATTACAGAATTTGTGAAAAAAGCATATCTTGCATATTTTGGTATTAAACTGGGGGACCAAGATAAGTATTGGGCTCCCCATATGGTATGCAAAACTTGTGTAGAGTGTCTACGCCAGTGGAAAAATGGAAAACTGAAAAGTTTGAAATTTGGTGTACCTATGGTATGGCGGGAGCCCAAAAATCATCATAATGA
>NC_092860.1:114888927-114917078 GCF_032062135.1 Pyxicephalus adspersus | reverse complement strand
ATATGAAGGAAGTGTTTCATCAAACCAGCAGTTCTCCCAAGAAGAATGCAATGATTTAATATGTGGCCTAAGTCTGTAAAAACAAGCATCTGAACTTTTAGCATCCGAGCTAAAAGAAAAGAACTGTCTGAGACCGGAAGTTAAAATAACGGTTTATAGGACACGAGAGGTGGTCACTCAACAAAACATAAAGAAGAATATCAAAATGGTCTTACAAAAGCTTTGCTATTATGAACACCAATGGTCCATATGCGATGATTTAAAAATGGTGAACTACCTACTTGAACAACAAAGTGTATACACAAAGTACCCATGTTTCATCTGCTTGTGGGATAGTAGAGCAAAGCAGGATCACTGGAAAAAAGTGACCTGGGTTCCAAGGGAAAGCATGAAAAAGGTGCAGCGAACATCATTAACGAGCCAATGATTGACAAAGAAAAAACCATTCTCCCTCCACTACACATAAACTAAAGATTATTTAAACAATTTGTTAGAGCTCTGAACAAGGACGATTGGGGATGAGGTGATTGCTTCAAATACATTTGTAGATTCTTCCCTGAAAAGAGTACTGAAAAATTCAAAGCAGGAATCTTTGATGGACCCCAGATTTGGAAACTGATAGGAGATTCAAATTTCACAAGTTACATGACTGATACTGAAGCTTCTGCCTGGCACAGCTATGTCATGGTTGTCAAGCACTTCCTGGGCAACCATAAAGCACAAAATTATGAAGAACTGGTACAAAACTTGCTCCTAAAGTTTAAAAATATGGGTGCTACTATAAGCATAAAGGTACACTATCTACATAGCCATTTGCAAAAATTTCCAGAAAACCTTGATGATTTCAGTGAGGAACAAGGGGAGAGGTTCCATCAAGATATAAAGGTGATGGAAGAAAGGTATCAGGGCAGATGGGATAGACACATGATGGCAGACTACTTCTGGATCCTTCAACATGATTGTCCTGATCATCAGCATAAAAGGAAATTATACAAACTGAGTTTTTCAATGACTTCTTTGTGATTAGTTCTGTAAATTTACTGAATAGAGAATATATTGACATTAAGTATTTCAAAAATTTTATTTTGTATATGTAGGCATATCTAGTTTAATTTTGCTTAATTTCATAGTTTTGCTTGTTTCATAGTTTTCCATGAGGTAATTATTGAGGTCATTATTTCAAAAACTAGAGCCAATCTAGCAAAACCAATACCATATTTGGAATCTGTGCATCAAACATAACCTAAAATTACTTTAATCTGTTTGGCAAGAAAATGTTTGTTGACTAGTGTTATTGAAAGCTTTCCATTCATTGAATCACAACAGTCTTCAAAGGGAAACAGAAGGCCAGGCTCAATGTGGAAGAACATAATATCATGTAGTGCCTTCTCCCACAGTCCAGACAGAATCCAGAACACCATGTTCTACACCTATACACTAGAAAGGTAATATAGAGGACATGACAAGATGTTCAAACTTCAAGCAAGTCTCTATATTTCAGTTTTAGTTAAACTGTAAACGAGAGATTCATATTTTGTGATATGGGTAAGATGGCAATAACATATGGGAACATAATGGTAACACTGGAGAACAATTTTGAACAAATTTTTTGTTAACTTAAATTTTTAAGCTTATTTACACTAAAATAGGTATGCTGATTCTACAGTACAGTTAGTTTTCTTCTACCACATCAGGTTTTTATAATATAATAATCGCTTACAATAATGCGATTACTGTAGCATGGATTTGTATTGGCTAGTCATTTACACGCAAGACAGTGTGGTCAGAGGTTGTGCATTGCTCTATGTAGTGAATAGGCAAAATTTATTTTTCTACTTACACACCTATTTCCTTTCTTTCAGATCATGTCTGACTCTGCTGTTTCTCATTGTAAGTGCCTAAACAACCCTGACTCATTTTGTTATATCTGTGGCAGGTTCACCATTCCCAGTCAAAGGGCGAACATCAGCACATTTGTAGAGCAAGCCTATTTGGCATATTTCAAAGTTAAACTTGGTGATCAAGATAAGTCTTGGGCCCCTCATAAGGTGTGCAAACAGTGTGCCGAGGGTTTATGAATGTGGACAAAGGGAACACATGATAAGATGCCATTTTGTATACCTATGGTTTGGCAAGAGCCAGGAGATCATTTCAGTGACTTGTTACTTTTGTATAGTGAAAACTTCAGGATATAACAAGAAAAATAAATGTAACATAGAGTATCCTAGTCTACCATCTGCTATATTCCCAGTGTCTCATTCAGATGGTATCCCAGTGCCGGTTTTCGTTACACTACCCTCTCTTTGAAGAACATGATTATAGTGATGAACTAGGAGGAATGGAGGAATTGGGAATTCAAATCTTTAACTCAACTGAATGGCGACTGTTCATCAATAGCTCAAAGCGGGGCTTAAATTGTGTCCTCCTTCACAATGGCAATATATTTGGGTCAGTCCCAATTGGCCATTCAGTTTCTCTTTGTGAAGAATATGCAGACATAAAGAGAGTTGTTGCAATATCTCCAACACAATTGGGTCATCAGTGTTGACCTTAAAAATGGTATGCTTCCTTCTTGGTCAGCAACGCAGATACACCAAGTATCCCTGTTATTTGTGCATGAGGGCCAGCAAAGCTCGTGAGAGACATTGGGTGGAAAGGAATTGGCCTCTAAGATCTGCCCTAAAACCAGGTGATCCAAACATTCTACATGAGCCACTTGTTGGTCGAAAGAATATTATATCCCCGCCTCTGCTCATGAAACTGGGTTTTATCAAACAGTTCGTTAAAGCTTTGCCAACTAAAGGAGAATTTTTCAAGTACCTAATTTTGGCATTTCCTAGCCTGTCATTTGAAAAAATAAAGGCAGGTGTGTTTGATGGTCCATGTCACACTTACCTCTTCCCTTCTAAAGCGTACACGTCTCCTGTGCATGCGGGCAGTTCTGAAGCTGTGCGTTTTTAAGCTTTATCAATTCCGTCCAATCCGTTGCCAATCAGAAAAAAATCATTGCACATTGCAAGTGTTCGTGCAACGTGTCTCCATTGTGCCGAAGCCCTAATTCTGTAAACTAGTCCCTGTCCACATGGTGCTTAATTCAGTGTTTCCTCAGTCTAGCTCCTGCGTTACCCCCTCGTTGTCCAGTTTGTTGGTTCCTAGCCAACTTCCTGGTGCTGTTCCAGTGTTCCTGTCTGTCTGTGGACATTCCTGAGTCACCTGTGTCTCCAGCTGCTTCCAGTGTCTCCTGTGTTCCCTGTGCCCGCAGTGGCCCGTGCCACTGGTGTCTGTCTTCCTGGCTATTGACCTCTGGCATGTGACGTAGCCTATCTTGCTTGCTGCCTGCCTCAACCCTGGCTTTCCTCGACTATCCATCTGCTTTGTGATTTGGTACCGTGTTTTTCCCACCTAGGTGTGCCCAAGGACCGCAACCTGGCAGTAACCAGCCGCGCAACATCCTCACCATCAGAGGCTCTGGAGAAAACCTGGTTACTGCTTAGACTCTGCGCCTTGGCCCTTCTCAGGGCTCACACCACCTCCGTGCAATCCATAGCGCCCCCCTAGTGGTCCTGTCTCTCCGTGCGTGACAGTACACTGATTCGGCAGCTCATCAAAGATGAACATTTCATCAGGACAATGTCAGAAGTCGAAAAGAATGCTTGGTTATCATTCAAAGCCATTGTCCAGGACATTCTTGGAAACACAAGAGCAATTATGTACACAGAAATTGTCCAGAATCTCTTGGAGAGCTACAAAATGCTTGGTTGCCATCTGTCTAACTTCCCGAAAAACCTTGGTGCAGTCAGTGATGAGCAAGGTGAACGATTCCACCAAGATTTAAAGGTCATGGAAGGGCGGAATCAGGATAGATGGGATGTACATATGATGGCTGACTATTGTTGGAGCATCCGGCAGGATTGTCCTAACACTGAACACTCCAGGAAAAGCTTTAGTCGTAAATTTTTACCTTAACCGCTTACCCGAATAATTTTCAAATGTTTTACTGTAAAAATACAATAAATCAATGTAACAATAAATCTTTTGTATGAACAAAAGAAATTGAAATAAACTGTACATTTAAGTTTTTATTTTATGCAAAATTTAAACTGAGAGTGGTCCTAACACCCCTCTTTCCTATCCAAAAGCTGAAAAAAGGTTTGGATTATTATATTGCCATTTGTGTAATTTGGGAGTGAGGGATTCATCCACCTATTTAGAAGATAAATTGGCAGGGTCATGTGGCCCTCAGAACAATATAACTAATACCAGTCAGGTAATAGTTATATTGTTCTGAGGGCCACATGACCCTGAACAGGCACAGAGTTCAGGAAGTTATCTGTCTGGATCCACAGGAGATTTTTGTACTTGTCAAACAAATATACCAAAATATGTTAATGATATCCAAGAAAAGAGAAGTTATTTGTTTGGGTTTACCTAAAATTTTACATATATATATTAGTACATGAACAAAAGGTTGGTGCATGTACAGCCTCTGCCTATAGACAAATTTGAAGCCAGCATAAGCCACAAGGTTATTAATATACAATACTCTGTCAGGTAATTAAAAGGAAAACAGCTGCTATCTGACAATAATTACAGCAGCTTAGGAAATGGAATGGCAGATATGTGTGATAAAACCTCCTCAAAGAAAGAAAAGGTACCACCACACAAGTTAAATTCAGCTACTTCCATTTTTTTCAGACCTTCGAGGTATAAACCAAAGGTACTGCTGTAGGTAAGAAAAAAACAATTTTTATTTGTGCTATGGACAAGCTGTGTGTAAAACAACAAAGATGCATTTTAGGTGTCATTTTCAGAAGAAAAAACGTGACTGGTTTGTCACGAGTTAACTGCACCAACATCAAGTATGTTAGCCATGGGCTAATCGTGTCAGAAGGGGTATGAATAAGAAAAATGAATAGCCACTAAGATGCGTTCAAGCTTTAAAGTTAACCATTCCATTCCAAGTTAACCTAGTGGTACCCTCATGGCCACACTCTTACTTTTTATATATTATGCAGCCTAAGCAGACTAAATAGTGCTCTCACATATAATCAATGTTGTCAAAAGTCAGTAGCAAAGCCTTATTTGTTTTGGCTGCTGTCCTATGCAGAGATTCATTACTTTCAACAGATGACAGACATATCTAATAATACCAGCCTATCTTGGCCATTACTATGTGTAAGGCAAAATGGTAGTGGTAATGATGGAGAAATAACTGAACCTTGGGAGTAGACCACAGTAGACTAGAGTGCTTTGTTCAAACCTGAGGGGTTCATATCTTGCAGTGATTTCTGTAAACACTGGATAAAGTTTTATTTTAAGATCAGTTGTCTAACCTTTTACAGCAAAAGATAACCCTAAAGTAGACCTTAATGCAAAGATATCCTTTGCTATAGTAAACATTTAGAAAGATTATGTGTGCCTAAGAAGTACTCTGGAAAATGTAACTTTTATCTTGAGATCCTCTGAAAATTAAAAAGAACATTTCCTGGTATGTAAGTGTGCCTAAGCACATGTGAATACAGCCTCAGTGATGTATAACTGCAGTGTGGGAATGGGTTGCTCACATCATCGGTTCTCCGGCTGGCTGGCACCCTGTCAGCTGCTGGGCCTTCCCAGCGACTGTGCTAGTTCTTTAAGAAGCAGTGTATAGTAAATGACAGTGAGTAATGCTAAAATGCTCACTATGGCCCCCATTTATTCCCTAGACTTTATGTAATGAGCCTGATTTATTAAAGCTCTCCATGGCTGGAGAGCATACACTTTCAACAGTGAAGCTGGAGGTTCCAGCAAACCTGGAATGGATTGCTTCAAAGTCATTTGCTACTTGCTACCAAATGTTTTGGATTCCAGATCAGATCCATTTCAGGTTTGCTGAATCACTCAACTTCACTGATGAAAGTGTACCTTCTCCAGCCCTGGACATCTTTAATAAATCAGGCCCAATGTTTTATCCATGGGCATGGTACGCAGGTGTGAAAAAAGTGGTCACTGTATCACAACCAAACCACCTGTGTGAACCAGCCCTAAGGCACTGACTGCTAGTTTCAAAAGATTTAGAGTGAGATATGGTTATGCCACTAGTTTGCTGCTCATTTTTCTCGATGCTGGAGGTTCTGACATGGTAAAGCAAACCTCATAGTTCTCCCCAGAGTTGAGTGGGGGTGATTCATGAAATAAATAGAGAATATTCACTTTGTAAAGTCTATGTTAACATAGCTAAGTACATGAGGTGACCATCTATTTCAATCATCTACATTTCTATAAGCAAAAGTCTTTTTTTATTTCTCTGTCCAACACTTTGGTGTTCAAAGTAAACACAGTTTGTCTAAATAAAGTGAAAATTAACTTTATTATGTTTACAGTTTGTAATTTATGAAACCCATATTGTTTGTTCCCATTATGTTTTTATTGATCACTAGTGATAAATAAACAATATTAGCCCCACAGGAACTATTCCAAATGATGTACAATTAAAGATTGCCACCGGTGGCATTGTATATTTCTTGTGCCTGCATGATAATGGGTGTAATTCAGACCTAATGGAAGACCACGATCAAGGTTTTCTTATTAAGTTTTAAGATTTTTATTTTGACACCACTTTAAAAGCCACTGAATACATAATGGGTCTGATTTACGAAAAAGATTCAGTTGAGCATCAGTGATGGACAAATTAGCAAACTCTAGGGTCATGGAAATTATTATGCATCCGCCATGCTTGCACACGTGTGACAAAGAATAGACATGCGCTTAACATTTTACAATGAATATCCCAGGAATTAATAAAACCACATAATATGTGCACAACTATTGATAAAGGAGCCTGTAATAACCTGAACCCTTAAAAAGTCTCTGTGAACCATATACAGAATGGTATTATACTGCAGGTCAGACCAAATGTCTACAAAATAATGTTTGAGCAGTTGAGCGCAAATGGAGGAAATGTGGCCTCAGTGCTGACTTTTTGGATTACAAAGCCAGGCTAGAAGTCTTTAACACTGCACTCACTGTTGTCAAGCAAAATTACTTTATCCACTATTATATCCTCTCAAGCTTTCAACCCACGCAGCCTTTTTTTAACAATTGACTCCCTTCTAAACCCAACACCTGCTCCACCCACAAATCAGGCATGATGTCTCTGCTCACCATGCCACTTCAACCATACCCACCCCTTTTTACCTGTAATTCATCTATAACCTCCTTCAGCCCTGTTAGTCTGGATGAAGTCTCCTCTCTTCTCTCATCATCTCCATCTACTACCCGCTTGACCCAATTCCCGCTGATCTACCCCCTGCCCATTCCTTCACCCTGGCCCCTGTCCTAAAAAAACTTTTCAACCTCTCCCTTACTACTGGTATTTTCCCTCATGCCTTCATGGCATTATTCTCCCTATCCTAAAGAAACTCTCCCTACTTTCCAGCTACCGTCCTATCTCACTTCTCCCATATATTTCCAAACTTCTTGAGTGCCTTGTCTATAAAAGATTTACTGATTACCTGAGCACCAACTCTTTCCTTGACCCTCTCCAGTCTGGCTTTCGAGCTGCCCATTACACTGAAACAGCCCTTACTAAAGTGGCCACTGACTCTCTCCTCTACAATCTATTATGAATGCTGCAGCCAGACTCATCTATCCTTCCCACCGCTCCTCCTCTGCTGCCTCTCTTTGTAGTTCTCCTCATTGCCTAGCATTGAACCTTAGACTCAAATTCAAGCTCCTGTGCTTTGCCTTCAAATCCCTCCACAGTTCTTGTCCCAGTTACCTTTCTGACCTTGTAGAAAAATACCCCCCTAGCCTCTCTCCTCGCGACTCCAATGACCTACTAATGATTTCCTCACTCATACCCTCATCACACACATGGCTACAAGACTTTTCTAGAGCTGCCCTGACTCTTTGAAATGGTCTTTTTCGGCTGTCTCCTACTTTCTGCTCATTTAAAAGAGAATTTAAAAACCTATCCTTCAAAATTGACTAACAATTTTCTTCTGTCTCCTAAAACCTCACTTCTTCCCACCACTCCATATCCCCCCTCTTATTGTGTGTTACTTCCCCTATTTCCTAGATTGTAAGCTCTTCTGGGCAAGGTCCTCTGCTCCTCCTGTGTCACTGTCTGTATCTGTCTGTAATTAGCAAACCTTATTTAATGTACAGCGCTGTGTAATATGTTGCCATAATATAAATACAATTTAATTTTAATAATAAAAAGTGTGAGCATAATAATAATAAAGTGTCAGCATATAAAATTCCATACACTTGTAATACAGATTCCAATACCATATTCACATCCATATGCAGACTTGTTCTTTTCATATGCCTTTTAGGACATTTTTTTAATAGCGGAGAGTGGTGCAACCACTAAACCAACAACTACTACTAGGTTTATAAATTGAGTTTGCACTTGTGAGAATAATTTGCCGCATTTAAAACTTACCCTCACATTTTACAGTGATATAAAATAAAGCCCTTTGAGTCCTATGCTTTCTTGGCTTCTCTCTTCTTTCCAGGACTTGCAGTTCTGTATAGTGCTGCCATCTTCTTTTATCCTTGTTCTTGTTGACATCACCTGATCTTGAACTGCGCAAGTGCAAGAATGATCTTCCTCCAAATGTATGAAAAAGATTGCTAATCTCACTGTGCATGCGTGAGACTAAGCACTTATTCTTTGCATTCGAAAAAAGCCCCTTAATGCCTGATCTTGGGCATACGCAGAATGAGCAGTCCACGACCTCCTGGGATATGTGATGTACATGTGGGTTTCCCTTTCAGCCTTTACTGTCATGGCAGTAAAGACTAAATACAATATAATAAAAGAAATTACATAATGAAAAAAATTTGCTTTTTTTCATTATGTAAAAGGGTTAGCCACCCATTAAAATAATGTTAAAAATGTGGTCCACTTTGACCGATTTCAATATTCTTAAAGTGGAACTAAACCTGGTTTGTAAGAGTAATTTGCACAAAAAAATATCACTTTACCGGCTACAAGCCCAATTTATCCACAAACCCAGCTCAGTGTGTCTGGTGCTGTCTCGGCTTCCATTTTCTTTCCGTCCCCTGAACTCACACAGGGGCAAGATCGGGTGACGTGTCTTCTTCCAAATACCCCTTGAAGACGATCTTGGGCATGTGCACAAGATGCACCCCACAACCTCCTGGCATATCAGACACAAATACCCCAGGAGGATGCCGGTGTCACCTTTAGACTTTAACACCACGGTAGTAAAGACAGAAGAGGATGCCCCCCCCCCCAAAAAAAAAACACATTTTTTATCCTAAAACAAATTTTTTTTTATATTAAGATTTTATATAATGTTAAATATCTGATGATAGGCCTGCTTTAACTATTAAATAATAAAGCCCTGATAAATACAAGCTGGTAAGAACTGACACATAAATCCAGGTACCATAGACTGCTGACTATAGAAGGTCCTACCTGGAGAATTGCAGTTCCTTGTTCGGCCAGGAATGGCGCTCTTATCACCTCTGTGGACAGCAGGTAGGTGCTGAACCTTGGGAGAGAGCAGCACTATTAATGCCTATGGTCTGTATGGTAATGACACTGAGCTCCAGTAATACACACATATGTAATGTCACACAACCACAAGGAATACACACTTACTGCTATGGGAAAACTAATATAGCAGCATGCAAGGCACAGCGGTGTGCTCTCCCATCACTGCAGCACACGGACAGCACATAGAATACAATGTCTGATACACAGACTGATGGAGGGGGCAGAGAACACAGCAGCAGAAATCCTCCGGGTACAACAATCAAACACTGACCCGTCTCCCTAGGTTACCTCTGTCACTGTACAGGAAGAAGCTGATATCACCAGGCCAAGGACCGGGGAACAGACACACCCACCAACCAGTCACATCACACACCCTGATCTGCAAATATCTGATTGGACGAGGGACATGTCAGTCACAGTACCAGGGATCTGCAGCATCCCTATTAACTCATTCCTGTCCGGGTAGTCAGCCCTGCCTGTGTTCTAGGAATCAGAGCATCCTATACACACATGATATCATTTTACAGGAACCTGAGCACATGCATGCAGATCACTGGGCATAAGGGAAATATTGGGATGGATCAGATACAAAGGTTTTGCTTCCCTTACCATCAGTGTGCCTTTCACTGCAATCACATCATGGAAATCTCTTCTAGCAAGAACTGAGATTTCCTTCTCAATTATTGCTTGCTGAGAAATAGTTATTCTTATGTGTCAGGCAGGAACATGAGAATGATCAGTTTACCAAAATGAAAAAAAAAATTCCTGGCTTTACATTATATCCATATGGTTGAAAACTTAAATGATTTTGAAGTTCTATATATTCCATGTGTCCCAGGGCAGGCGCTCCAGGCACCGCAAACTTTTCTTCTTCCTGGTTCTTCATCCTACGTCACCTGACCCAGGCGCGAGACCAGGTGATTAAAAAAAAATTGCCGATCTCACCATGCATGCTAATTTTTCTATTTGCGCGAAAAGGCTCCATCTGCAGATACTCGGGAATGAGCTGAAGGAGCACCCAAGAGCCTCCTGGGATGCCTGACGTAGGTATCCCTAGAGGCTTTGCGCTTTCATTCATTCTCGATCACCTAGGCCAGGGGTCTGCAACCTGCGGCTCCAGGGCCGCATGCGGCTCTTCAGCCTCCTTGTTGTGGCTCCCTTCGGCTGCTGCGGGGAGATCTCTGATGGAGGATCCCCTTCCTCCCAAGACACTGCAGAGGAGGGGATTCCCTATCCGGTGTTCTAATGAAAAAAATCTACCAGTGAAATAAATCTACCACGGGGCGTGTACAAATGGGTGTGTACAATGACATCCCCCTCCTTTGAACCCCAATTCCTCTGGAATGGGGAGATGTACAAAACCCCCCATGTACTATGGCAAAAAAAAAAAAAAAAAAAATATATATATATATACATGTTTGTAATGGTCTTATTTCAGCACAGATACATTAAGGATTTATTTATAAAACATGGAATCAAACATTCCCTCAAACATTTGCTTGCAATCAGCTGTGTTTTGCAGAATTGACAGGCTTTGTCTCTTCTGTAGTAAAACAAACTTACCTGTCTGTTCCTTTTCAGACAAAAGAATCATCCTACTGTTTGCCTCTTCGCCAAACTTTACTTTTATTTTTTCTACACTTGTTGGGGAAATGCTCCTTCTCTTGGTGGTCACCAGGATATGACGTGAGATTACTACACACCTTCCATGCCTTAGGGTACATTACCGACAATGGAGGTATTTAGCTGTCATTTATAACTTGATGGTACAGTCTTGGTTCAACATACCCCCCAACTTTTGGGAATAGGGGGAATGTTTAGCTAAATTGGCAGGTGACATTTCACAAACATGTCCCTCTTTTGCTGACCATAAAATTTAATACTCAAAAAAATGAAAAGGAACTAAAAGCACAACCTATGACAGTATATTTACAGTATACAAAGGTGAGTATTGATGGTAATGATGTACACAACAGATTTCAATCGGTTAAACGCAGGTGTGATCCTGATGACTGATAAAAATTAGAACCACCTGTAAGTCTGTAATCACATTAACAAATAATAGAATGAGGTGAGGACACATTGAAGGACTTCAGTTTACACAGATTTAACTCTTTGTTTTGCACATTCTTGAAAATGTGTATCTGTTACATTGCCCTACTGGGACCTTTATATTCAAATCAAGAAGAATTATAAACCTGAAATCACATAAATTTGAATTTGACCATTGACAAAAAATACGTGTTTAAACAGCAAAGATAATTTACCTGTAAATATTTATTTTAGGGGGAACAATCAGTTCTCCTTTAATCTACACTCATGCACCAAATCAATCTTTATAGAAAAGTCTGTCTATCCCACCATTAGACCTTTGTATATGATCGTCATTACCTTTTCCATCCCATAGATGTCACTGTTTTCTACTTTTCATAAGAACTGCACTAATAATAAAGAATGATTTTACATTCTGCAACCTGAATGCAATGATGCACTTCAAATTATTATTTCGTAAAGAACTTCCCTTTCTATTTTACATACCTTTAATTTTTTTCAGCTTTAGATCCAAATCACAACGTACACTAAGAGCTACAAGAGTTAAGACAAACTAGAAACCCCATGGGTGCTTCATCAGTGGCAGCTATTAGAATACAACTTAAAAAAAATCATTTTATTGTATACATAATATTACATTGCTGGTTACAGTAGTTTTTTTTACTGCATTAATAAATAATCATAACAGAGCATTGTATTTAGACTACAGTTAGATATGTTTTAAAATTGTAGTATGATTGCTATGTTTGTGAATTGCTATCTAAATGGATTAAAATTTTAAATCAACATGATTTTTTTATGGTTAGTAGCATAAGACATAAGCTGTGATGTGTCATTCTGTCTCTATGTGCAGTTCTAGTTACTGTGGTAACATAAGTGTCAATGCCATTGTATATAATAATTGCAGACCACCTGCAGATTCCCACTTACTATATACATCTGTGAATGTCTACTTTCACAGGTCAACAAAACATCCCCACATCAAACACACATCTGAAACAGTGGAGCATTTAAAAAAATAAAATGTATTTGCATGGTATACTTCCAGAAAAAAAAAATCAGAAAAAGGGACGTATTTATCAGTTAAGGATATTGCCAGAGCTTTGAGTCATATTGCCCATATGCCATGCAGTGTATCCAAACCATTGATAACCTTTTCTGATTATGATGAACATCAAAAAGAGAACATGAAAACATGGTAAACCTGGAAGAAATTTCCTTTGTATAGGGAAACCTAGGCACCCCAGCCTCATAGCTATATATCTGCACTGTAATATCTATGGCACTGCTTGATTAAGATAATGTCAGTACTGTACTGCTGTTTCCCTGCTGGAGGCTCTGAAATGAGGAAGCAAATCCTGCCTTTGTTTTTGCAATCAAGTATTAAAGTGGAACTAAAATTAACATATAAATAGTTACCACCAGACACTTCCTTTATTGCAGATATAACAGATGTTTTACCTTTTTCAATAAAATAAAGGTACCTGCCTGATCACAATTTTTTAAATAAACTCACATGTGCTCACTCTGCCATTTTCACCCGGTCCAGCTCTAATAATATTAGTAATGATTAACCAGTCCAGAATGATCTAACTACTGCACATGGGTGAGGGAGTAACTTTATTTGCAGCAGCCTAGGGTATGCAGGATACCCAGCATTGTGCACCGAACTGCTCATGTGCAACTAAGTGTACACAGACAGACAGGTAAGTATGTTGTGTTGTAGAAGGGACATACCTTGCCCCTTCTGCAATATGTCTGGTTTGATTTTTTTTTCTTTTTTAGTTTTACTTTAAGGTTAAGTTAAATAAATTCCATCAAGTTCAACCGCTAGGGAAAAAAAACATACTACAAACCAGCAAATTCCAGATAAAACCGTATCGACATAGTAAATCTAGAGGAAGACAAAAAATCCCTAATAAGCATGTTTTTATTTGCTTCAATAGTAACTCTCTCCAATTCCGCAATGCCCTTTTTTATGAACTGGTGCCCAAAACTGGACTGCATACTCCACTGAAAGCAGGTTGGTGTGCCTCTACTGTGCTATGCTATGGGTCAAAAATAGATGGCGCAATTTATATTTTATTGAATTTTGTAAGTGTATAATATTTTGTGTGATTTATCACTATAGTATTTTTTAGTCAATTTTTCGTTCTTCAGAATATGTATTGAGTCCAATACAAAGAAATCCTTATATAATATATATATATAATTTAATTACATTGATATTTAGCCAGCTGAATTCAATCGATAATGAATAATATTATTAACTTTTGCACTGTATTAATGTGAAGCAGACGTTTTGGGGCATACAGCAAATCAGAGATGAGCACATAACAAAATAGATTGGCAATTTTATAGTATACAATATGTCATTTATTTTCATTCATTTTCAAAACAATGAGTGTTATTTGAAGGCACACTTTGATTCACAAAAAAGAAAATAGCAGTGGTTTTCAACCCAAATAAAAATGTTTATGGCAGTTTAACAGCTGCAGGAAGAGTTTACTCACATCCTTGCATGTCACTGATATGCTGGCATAATATGTTTTTTTAGAGATGAGAAAATTGATCTGATTCAGAGTTCGTGGAGCATTGGTCGTGTTTGTTCAGTGCAATAACAAGAATAGTGACCTGCGCTTAGTCCATATGCTCCATTGTGCTCTCATTGTGTATTTGTTTACCAGCACTCCCCATCATCCCTGGAAATCTCATTTGATACATGAAGAAACCTTTTTTTATTACTTACATAAGCACCCCATCCTCATTCATTTTAGCATGTAGGAACAAACCATGTATGAGTTGCTGCTATACGGTAAGCACTATCTGCGGTTCATTGTCAGCTGCAGTCTAGGAGAAGGTGAGGACATTGGCATTGCACAAATCCAAGTACTTACTGTCATTTCTGTTTTTGAAAATTGGCATGCTGCAATCTACATCAGCATCTTAGACTACTGAATTAGAAAATGACTTCCACAGATGTCCCTCTCTTCTGGTTTTGTCACTTGTCAGAAATGGCTCACGTCTGAAAAAATTCTAATAGTTCCTTAGGCACATGCTTATAACCAGCAAGTCCTTGCGTTTAGGCCTTTTCTCCTACAGTGCTGAGAAGCTGTAGTACAGTTTTTACATTTTCTCTGCAAAAGACAAGGAAGACAACTGAACACACATACATAAACAGTTTTATCTGATAAAGTATTCAGAATTATGTTCAACCAAAATTGATTGATATTTAGAAAACTCTGCCATACATCATGATGGAAGTAGTCTAATGTAGGGTAATCCCATCTACCCTAAAGGTACAGAAATACTCTAGAACCCCAAACTTGCTCAAGACAGTTAAAGACCCCCATTCTGTTCATGCACCAAATCCAACTAAGCAAGATTTGCTTCAAGGCAAATTTTAATTGACAATTTGGCTATAAAAGAAGTAAAGGTTGAGTCACTGGGTAAAAATCATTGGGCTGTGCAAACAAGAAGTTTATTTTATCAAAGAGACAAAAAGCCCTTAAATGCAAAAAGAAGCCTTTAGCTCTCTCTATAACAGAGAAAATATTATTAATTTACTTTATTTCTTAATTATTTGTTTTACTCAATACTACTCCTGGGTATGTTCCCTTTGTACACAACAAGCTTGCAAGTGATACCATCACCCAATGCATTTTTAAAGACAATCCATTGGTCTTGCAGAATTAGAACAACTCTGGACAGTATTGTTTAGCCAGCTGGGCTTCATCAACCCAATCCCTGTTTTTGTTAGTATGTGAAGTGTTGTAAGTAAGTTACCTGGGGTACTAACTTATAGCAACACTTAGAACTAGAAGACCCATGCTGATAAAATGGTGATTGGTGACCCCACTTTACTATATGATAAAAGACTTATTTTTTTTATTTTTTGGTCGATTAATTATAATGTGCAGTATTAAAAAATATATTTGTATATAGGTATATAGATGATTTTTGAGGGCAGTAACTGATGCAGCAAATTGTGTCAAATATTTTGGGGTGAGGGAGCAAAGAATTAGTTCTGTGCATTTTGGTGCTTTTAATGTATACATAGCTTTTATATATAGGGAAATCTGTTATTTCCAATACAACTTTTTTTCAGTTTACAGTGTGCCAATAAGTGCTACTGTAATGCGCCTGGGCACAAAAACCACAACCAACTCCAGATATCCTTGAATCGGGCTTTATTCAGTGTCATAAAGCACAGTAAGGGTTAAGTCCAAATAAGCAAGGTACAAATGGGTAAGGCAAAGACAGGTCAAGAACAATCCGAGGTCAGGGCTGGCAGCAGGCAGAATGGTCAGTAACAATCCGAGGTCAGGGCAGGCAGAGTTCAAGCAGAGTCAACTTCAGACCAGGTCACTAAGGAGATGACAAAAGCAGGTAAACTTAAACAACACAATGACACACCCAAGCACACTGAGTTCACAGAGGCTTATAGCGGCCAATGGTATACAGGACAGACTCTCCTTAAATGGCCAGAGTGACCAATGGCCTTGCGCCACCTGGCGCCATCTGACAGGAGACTAACTGAATGGGCCGCAGGGAATTTAAACTAACTGTGTCCCGCCCCGGGGCGAGGCAGCCGAGTGCCATGCCCTCGGGGGGTACAAGAGGGACGCATTGTAGCACGCGCACCTCTTCCCACAGAACCCCTAGGACGTGCACTACTTAGCACATGCAAAGGAGTGCTGAGAGCAGGATATGCAATAACCACATCTGAAGAGATGCAAAGGATGCTGCCTGGCTGAACAGTAGTTTGGCCAGGACGGATCCCTCTGCCTGCAGAGACAGACAAGCTGCGAGTAGAGCAGCAGCCTCAGCCATGCTGCCTGCTACAGCGGCGTCTCCCTCTGTGGCTGGGATCCCCAGGGACACAGCGGGCTCGCAGGACGGGTAAGTCCCTTACAGCTACAAACCAATATTTAAAAGGTTTTATAAGGAAGCATAGGAAGATGACCAGAACTTTTTTTTCAACTATTACATACAGAATTGATAACTCCATGTATTATATCTGGAGACTGGAACCCCTGAGCAGTGGTTAATGATTTAGAATTTTCAAATAAGCACAGCAATTTTTTTCAAATTGCTTCTTGTTCTCCATTAGTAAAGTACTGCTGTCATCAGTCCCCCAAAGTAATCAAGATCAATTATATATATTATAATAAATGTTATCATGCTCAGCAGACCACCCCCTCCACTGGCATTTGGCAGGAACTAATTTGTGGGTTAGCTGAGGATGTTGTCTAGCAAGCAAGAATGTTTCAGTTATCCGTTAGGAAATGTAAATGTTGATTGGACATTAAAGTAATGTATGTGGAAAAAATAAACTCATAATTCTTGAAAATTATTATTTTCCTATCTTCTTCTGAATACATTTGGGTTCTAAATCTTGGGACATTTCTAACATTTTGGCCCAGGTAAGGCACACAGAAACTTGGATGCTATATAATATGAAATCAAAAGTTGCCACTTTTATGCTATGTTCCTTACGTTTCAGTGTACTCTTTTCTGGGCCATCTATTTGGGTCACCCATAAATCACCTCTCTTTGGGATCATGTCTGTTAAATGTCATTTTTTAACAAACTAGTAAAATCAAATAAATTTTGTAGATTAGATTTACATGTTGTACACCAAGGGGCGAAGACAGGTTGAAACATAGAGAACAAAGTGTGCAAATTACATATTTATTTACTTGTTTCACAAATACTTATAGCACAGACAAATTTCACAGTACTTTATAGGAGATACAATTACCAGAACAGTATGCCAAATGCCTATTAAGGATTTGGGATACAAGAAGAAACTGGGGCACTGAAAATCCACAAAATAATGGGAGAATCCAGAACCTCAGTGCTGCATAGTCGGATTGCTAATTAGGTCCAACAATTCAGCCCAGGTCCCTTTTAGTAGTAAATACATTTTATATACGGTATATATATTGCATATATATAGCATATTATATAGCAAACACATAATACGAAATATAAATAACTTTTTTTTAGCTATTAATGAGATTTTTAGTGACCCTTTTTGAACTAAAAAGGCAGAAATTTGAATTTGCAGGCTCTAGGCAGCTTGGAAATATGGCTCAACTGATACACATTAATCTCCAAGTTTGAAGTACTTTTCAGTACAGCAACTGTCATTAGGAACACACTATGATAAATTCCTCTGCAGTCTTTATTGCAGACTGTTTCCATTGATTGATCAAATTGCAAAACCAAGCTGAATGATTTTAAATGTTCATGTAGCATGCTTCCAATAGAATTTTTATATACTGAAATGGGAAGAAATGCCTCATTTAAGGACTCTGGGTTATAGTGTCTAGACTGTCAGCTAAGTGTAACATGCTGTGATCAAATTTTATGATAGGATTACTGCAGATTTATTTGCAGCGTTGCAAGGTTATTACACACACAAAATAGCTCTTCATTAATATTACCGATTTTCATATCCTTTCTGACACCTGCACACTTTTGACTTCCAGTATTTTTTTTTCTAACAGTTATAGATTTCTAAACCAATCGTACCAAACTGCATGGATCTCATGCTTATCAAAGAGAACCCACACGTATAGTAGTATAAAAGTTTGTGCAAGTATTTTGGGACTTGCATTCAGACCTTTTTGGCTTCTTGACTGCATGGTTGCAACAGATCAGTAACACACTAGGATCAGAATGAAAGCCTCTGATTCTGCATCATAAACAATAAAACAAGAATAATGGCTCACATATATATCAATATTTACATTTCCACAGGTCGACTTTAACAGAAGTAAGAATTTGTTATCATTCAGACTGTAATGTATACTGGAAGTCTTCAGGTATTATTCCTGTGCACATGCATGACCCCAGAGGCAGAAATAACAGTTGACCTTTGGGCTCCATCTAACCAAAGAACTCAGATGCAACTGTAACCCCTGCAATCAGAGTTCTTTCATATAACAGAATAATGCAATACATTTTTATTTTATTCACATGAATCAAAATTTGTAGTAGACAGAATAGGCAATGTACAAGAAGCTAAGACATTTTTGTTTTATTTACAGACTTGGAGGATGATCTTGGTCGTGTGCAAATATTGCTCATTTCAGATTTAGAAGATAGGGGTAGCACCATGACTATAGGGAATGCTTTAGCTGCAGAGCAGTCAGGGTACATTAGGCAACTTGGGGCAGTGATTTTGTGGCATTTCAGCAGCTGGTGATTACTGCAAGGAGCTAGCAGACCATCTGTAGGTGCCATTTTTAGGAGAAAAGGAAAGATCTAATAAAAAGCAGATCAGGATTTTTGTGAGGATTTTTTCAGAGGACTGAAGGGAGCCTTTTTCCTAATACATGTAGTGGTATTGCCCCACAGATACAGGACACTGCTATTCCCACGATGGTTCACAGTGTAGGCATTTTATAAAATATTTACTGTCTACAGCACCATTGTGCTGTAATATGTCCACCATGGTAAAAATACCAGCCATTTGGGTACTGCATTCATAAGAAAATACATTATGTTTGCATCACAGAGCTTAGTAGGGGTAGAACCTCTTGAAGGCAAGTAGACAGCAAAAGACCCACACTCGTCCTGCACTTCTTAGGTTTTAACTCTCACCAAAACAAAATAGTAACACAACCATATAGGATTTCTATTTTACCCACCTTGTCATATCAGCAGCATCATTTCCCAGTTATGTCTCTTGGAACTACTAGAGCAAAATAAAAACAAAAACATTATCTAAATTCCTAGAGTCTTAAGGCAAGCTTGGCAAGACTGGTGGCTATGTAGCTGCTCCAATGATAACAAAACCAATGCTGCTGATGGTATAGCCAACATTTTACAATGTCACCTAGTCATAAAGATATAAAATTACTGCCACCATTAACAGTTCCTGCCAACAATGTTTTACAGCTGGGCCTTAGCTTCCAGCTATTGATCAATATTTGTGGCCATTGCCATGTTACATGGAAATGAAATTCCTGGTCTTTCCCTCTTAAAGAAACCTAATCAAGCTGTTTATATTCTGTCCAGAAAAAAAAAATCATCATTTTGCCTAATTAAATATTCCCATACTCTCCGGATACTCTAATGTTACTTGATGAAACCATTGGAGTCACAGCAAAAAAAAACATTTTTATCCAAGTTGATATTAAGCCGGTTAGGATGTTGCTGTATTTAAGCCATACTAAATGTAAAAGCTAAAAGTTACAAAAATCAATTGCAAATATAAAATCTGATGCCAGAGTATTGTGCCGCTGATGCTGCCTGTGAAAACTGTATACACTGAATAGAACCTAAACACATCTCTCCAGCATTCATTTAAAAGATTTTCATGTCACTCTGAAAGTTGAATTTCTGGGAGCAACCTCTTCCCACCATATTCTAGTCAAAAAAAGATATATTTGTTTTTGTCCTCATGACAGTGCCCAACAATGAATTACCTTGTTTTTTATATAAGCTTGACTATTAGCCTTAAAAATCACCAACATTTAGTACCAAGATTTGACTTTCATAAAGGTCTAAGCAATAAATCTGACAATAATTGAAACATTGGTAGAGAGTCTTTCAGGTTTATGTGTTTCAATGGCAGTAGTTGATTCTCCATCAGGAAATATTTTAGTGAATGTCAGATTCACTTCTTTATAAATAGACCTCAAAGATAGAGTTGTGTTTGTCTCTAATCTAGGTTTTTTAAAATTCAGAATAAATTTGGTATGCATTAACCCCCCATAAACCGAACCCTGTTCACATATACATAAATGGGGAGAAAACCCAACCTCTCCTGGGTAAGCGGTTTCTCCATTAATTTTTAGAACATCAGTTGTAAGAAAAGCTTTTAGTGAGCATAAGATTTGCATGTGATTCACCATCCACTGCTTGCAAAGGCTAAAAATGACATCCACATAAAATACAGGTAGTCCCCAGGTTAAGGACATCCGAAATACGGACGACTCCTAGATACAAACGGGTTTCTCTGCTCACTGTGTGCAGAATGGAGGCATTAAGGGGGAAGGGGGTGCTTTGTATGACTTGCAGAAGAAATCTTTTGCTAAACACAGTTGAGGTTGTGAGTGATCTTAGAGGACTGAGCTCTTTCTGCAGCCTCTTGTAACTCTTTTATGACCAAGACGAACTGAAGCTGTTTCTTTTTTACATATCAAAGCACAGCTTGCTCCAATATTAATGAATGTCTAGGCTCCATAAGAATTTGTTTTTTTTTTGCTTTGTTGTGATTAACTCACAGTGAGGATTTTATACAGTAAGTGACACCACGCTGTCTAATAATATGTTGAGACAAACATCTGTCCTATTTGCGTTTATTAAATGAATGTACCTGTTCTTACTTACATACAAATTCAACTTAAGAACAAACCTACAGTACAGTATCTCGTATGTAACCTGTGGACTACCTGTATGTTAAATTCCTAAAAAAATACTGATTATATGCTATGTGTATATCGATAGTGTAATCGAGCCAGTTTTACTATTAGGAAAGCTTGATCCACAGGTGCTAGTGGAAACCCTATTCCACCACTCCTGTTTCCTGTTCTTTTCAGGACCAAAGCAGCACGAATACTGCTTGTCTCCTATTAGCCTTTACAGAAGATGTCTCCATCTTTAGCTAATGATGACTGGCGACTCAAAAATCTGCAAATTTCCTTATATGTGTTTTATTGCTTTTGTGACTGCTGGGACTTGTACTATGTATTGGTACCTACAGTAAATTTATTGAGATCCCACAGTAGCTATGACTGTACAGCAGTGCAGTGACCCAGTAACAGTAAGCAGTACATCCAAATGAATTTTTGCATTTATAGTGATGGAAAGAGTAAATCAAAAAGATTAGGTTTTATAAAACACAAGTTACAAGTCTACTCACCTAGTACATTTTTTGTATTGGAACTGCAGCAAAGGGTATGCACCAAAATTCTGCTTTTGTGTTTAGAATAAACCATTTTTAGAGGTGTTAGGTCCAGCAGGTGGCACTAGTTACCAAAGGAGTGCAAATTAAAAATAAAATCAAAATGGTATTTTTCATTAAACTATTAAATGGAATAGAGAAACTTGGCTATGAGGAGAGATTAGCTGAATTGAATGTATTCTCCCTAGAGAAAAGACGTATAGGGGGGTATGATCACCTTTTATAAATATATAACTGGTCCATATAGAGAACTCCTTTCCCATCTAATAATTTTAAAATCATGGCCTCCGGAGGAAAAGAAGTTTAAGCTCCGGGTAAAGAAGGGATTCTTCCCTGTAAGTTCTGTAAAAATATGGAATAGGCTCCCTCAGGATGTAGTTTCAGCAACGTCTATAGATTTCTTTAAGAAAAATCTGGATGCTTTTTTAGAAGCACAAAATATAACTGGGTATTAAGTATTTAAAGTAAAGATAACATAAACTGTTGATCCAGGGAACATCCGATTACCTCATGGAATCAAGAAATTTTTTTACCCTGTTGAAGCAAATTGTACCAGGGTTTTTTTTTCCTTCCTCTGGATCAACTATGTCCATAGGGTTTTATATCTGGGATATGTTTATTTCCCTAGTGGTTGTACTTGATGGACTTTTATGTCTTTTTTCAACCTCTTACTTACTTACCTATTTACTTACTATGTAACATTTAAGATTTGCTGTTATTTTTAGTGTTCATAGATGAAATACTGGCGCAATACAGAAAATTCCACAAGCATAAAATAAAAACTGATCTCAAGAGAAAATTAGTATTCAAATATGTAAATGCTTACCTTTGAATCTGGTATGCCCTATTTAGGCATTCTCGTATTATACTCCAAGGGAGTCAGCAGTCACACCTAAGACTATATTTATAAAACCGGGAATCTGACATTCTCTCAAACATTCCTTGGTGTGAAACAGTTACTGCCATTGAAACACATGTACCTCGTTTGAGGGAATGTTAGAATCCCTGCTTTAAAAAGAAACCCTAGTATTTTAATTTCAGCGCAGGATACCCTAAGCCCAAGGTACTGGCTTTAAAGCCTTATTTATGTATAGAATGGAAACTGGTTCCATAAAATTAATTAAAATTATCATTGACCTGATAATGAGGGTAAACAGGAAAGAAGGTTAAACACAAGCAGATTTTACTTTATTTTTAGTACTGACTTTTTTTCATTTTAAACATATTACAACTGAACAATTTTCCAAATCTCTCTTTCTACCTCACAAGTCTCATATTGAATGCAATATGAATATCATGCTCTTGAGGACAATTCATCAGTTTTAAATTGGCCATTTTTACCATTTTGCTGGTTTAGGCTTAGTCTACACGGACATTTTCCCCAGTGTTTAACCTGAGGCTTTAAAAGCTTATGTTTGAAATCTGCATGCATTCCAGTGGGCTAATCTACATCAGGAGGTTTCCTTGAGGCATTTGAGTGGTATAGACAACATTCCTAGCAACATTTTAAAATGCACGGTAAATGTTGAAAAACGCTTAAAATCATGGTAAAAACGCATTCAATGGAGGCTTTTTTTAAGTGTTTATAAGGCTTTTTAGCAGCACTTTGGAAACATGAATAAGGAGACTTTTAATACTTTTAATAAGGAGACTCCCAGATCCCTGCCACCTCACCCTGGGGAATGAGTACAAGGGTACATAAAACACCTTACGCATTCCCTGAAAGGGTTATAATGTGTGTAAAAAATAAGATGAACAAAAACACAAACTCACACCAAAAACAAAAAAATAAAAAGGAGGGTGGGAGGGAAGCTTTTCTTCTTGCCCCTTCCTAAGCTAATGACCTTCCACTTCCTGTATCTGACCTTTTATCCACTTGCCCCCTCCTTCACCTCTGCCCCCCCCCTTTAAGTCACCTCTTCATTAACTTCCAAAACCAAATTAACCCTTTGCTAGCTTGCTCTCTGTTTGCCCAGTCATGCCAGCACTCCTATATGCTCACTCTAGGCCTGACTCTAGGTCTGTGTTTTCTATGTATGCGCTTTATGGTTTCTTAGGGTAATGCTGTTGAATATACATCAGTGGGGGATACCCTAAACCCTATCAAGGATGAAAACTGCTATTAAATCATATGTTAAAAATGTGTAAAAGTGAAACGGAAAATCGTACAACAGCATTTTTAAGGTAAGTGTAAAATTAAGTGTAACCCAAGCAATAATGGACTAAAGCTAATCTCAAATGGGACAAGTTGATTGCTCCAGTTTTTATTTAATAGAGGTACAACCTACAAGAATCCATTAACTGAAAATTTACACAAGAAGAAAAGACAAAATTGTAAGCTCCCCGGGGTTCATATAGTCACAAGTGGGAACACGGAGCCAAATTTTCCATTAACACTGGCTAATAATTGAATGTCAGTAGGGAAAGTGATAAATTAACCAAGTCATTAAACAAAGATTCCCAGGCATAAATGGAAGAAACTCTGCTAAAAAAAAGTCAATGAGTGTTCAGTGGTATCCTGACCCTGAATCCTGATTTTCTAAAAGCTACAACTACAAACTCTATTTGGAAAGAAATCACTGACACTTATTTAGAAAGAATTTGCTAAGTGTTTAGGTAGTATTATTGAGTTGTACACTTATAGTGGCAAGTACAACCTTTCTAACCTGCACTTTGGTGAAGTTACCTTCTCACAGGAGGAAACTTTGAGGTGCCATTTAAAATCAAAGATACCACAATATGTATCTATGTAGTGTACAGCAAAATTAGAGGGTTTTTGCTCATTACTTTAATGCATAGTGTGTATGAGCACTGAGTATTATTAAAATATATAATCATTTATTCTGTAGTTTTTGAAACCTAAAATGAATTTACAGTTTTATGAGACCTGTTTTATACTGTGTATACATGCATGGTGTTATACTGATTATTGTTAAGGGACTACCCATAACATTTCAGTCAATAACAAACACCTAGCAACTGGCCTAGGATGAAACATCAAAGTTTTAGTTGTCTTTAGCTTTTTATAGTCCAATTTGCAGCAAAATAATAAAAACCCTGCCATTGTAAAGGTATAGACTGTTTGACAAACATTAGTCCCCCTTAGTGTATCCAGAACAGTTTACAAAGAACATGGTTACTCTAGGATACTCAATTTGTTAAAGCCTAGAGTTTCAGTTCTTTGCATTGTTTATATATCTTGAGATCTAAAATTTATGTTCACAGCAGCAATGTGTATAATAAATAGTAAATAAAGTCTGCTCTCTCAAAACTAAAATGTTAGATTTATTAGCCACTGGATACTAAATATATACTGTTTATTTAAAGATAATTTTTATTGAAAGTTCGGCAGAACTCAAATGTTAGATTTATTAGCCACTGGATACTAAATATCTACTGTTTTTTTTAATATAATTTTTATTGAAAGTTTGGCAGTATAAAATACAGACAATATATAAAAATAAAGAAATACAAATAAAAACAAAACAGAACAAACAAAGTGCCAGAAATCAACTTGAATCAGTTAACCAATATATCCAAAAAGAAATTAAAAACATTGGACTGTAATACAGGGTCAAACACATTCAATTATATTCGCACTGTGCATTTTGGGTGTGCAAACCATGGGGACCAATATGCATGAAATTTAGGCATTTTATCTGCATTTTCAGCATTGTATGTATGTAAAGGCAGAATGAATAGCACTTTGCCATTGCTCGTCTGAAAAAGACTTCAACCTCTCATTTCAAAATAGAGATTTTTTAAAAAAAAACTTGTTTTCCCTTAAGCACCTAGTAAATTATCGGGATACTTTGAATAATTTGAGAGGATAAGGTAAAAAAACTCTCTATCTGAGGTTGTGTGTAAAGCGGTGTATATGGGTGAGTCTTATGATAATAAATAATCCAACATAAAGAATAATCATCAGTAATAGGCATACCAAAATAATCGAGTTTTTGTTGAAATGATAGGTTAGGTGGACATGATTGTTAATCTTGAAAAGTTAAAAGATTCAATTGTTTACAATGTTCTATATTAATATCAGGGATAAAGTGCAAATAAGTGTCAATTGGTGTCGGAAGTTCAGTAGAAACAGTAGTTGTCTGTGTCTTAAAAATTGTGGAATAATCTGGTAAAACTATCGAAGAGTCTCATGACTTAGCCATAAATAAAGTCGCAAGATTCTTCTTCCAACAAAAAGAGTGCTCCATATTACGTCATATTCTATCAGTAGAATCATTAAAAAAATTTTGTAGTGTAGTCAGTACTGATGCTTGGTAATAGTCATAGAAATCCAGGAGGCCAAGGCCCCCATTTTTCTTTTGTTTAATCATAGTTGCATACTCAATTCTGGCTTTACTATTGTCCCATATATATTGGCTCAATAGTCTCTGTAGAAATCTAAAATAGGTTTTAGAAATTTGCATAGGTAGAGTTCTAAAAAATATTTTATTTTGGGCAATAGTAGCATTTTAAAAACCGCCACTCTGCCTACCCAAGACTAGTGTTGGTGTTCGAATTCGGGTTGTCCTTATATTCGACCCAAATATGGCTGTTGGAATTCGGATAGACCCGACCTGAAAAACATGGGATTCGACTTTCTGAATTCGTGTTTAAAAATATGTGTAAAAAAAAGAGGCTTTAATGTTAAAGTAATTTATTGAATGTGTGCGATTTGTGTAACTAACTTTCATTTTTTTACAGGTTATCCCACAATGAAGGGATAATTCCCACGGCTGCATTCATTCTGAGCACAGCCATGGGAATCATCCTGTCAGTGTCATGGGCCGTAGAGTCACATACTACTAGGGATGAGCGAGAATGCCTCTGACATTCTTGTGAAAATTTCCCCAAACTTCCAATGGGTTAGCGAAACTGATTTTGCGAATTCCATTGAAGTGCAGGTTCCCCTGCTCCCTAGGTGGATAAGTACAGCATGGGGAGCGTGGGAACCTGCCGTCACAGCCGATTGGAGTGCGAGTGGAACATGCGAGTGCCTCCAATCAGCTGTGACTGCAGGCGAACTCTCAATGGAGTTTCTCCATTCAGAGTTCATCTGAGTTCAGTTCCCACCGTCACCTGGCTAATAAGTACAGCCCAGTGACTGTGGGAACCTGCGGTTACAGCTGATTGGAGGCACGTGAGTGGATTGGAGGCCCGATTCGCCGTTAGATTGAAATTAAAAATTTTGCTTGCTCATCCCTACATACTACAGTTCCGCTAGGGCTGCAAGAACAATCAGGGGAGCTGAGCTGACAGCTTCACTTCCCTGATTGCTCTTGCAGCCCTAGCGGAGGAGCAATCAGGGGAGAGGAGCTGATTGCTTTTGCAGTTCTACACAGTCACGAAAAAAAACAGAATTTTCCCCCAATAGGCTTTTTTAGTGTTGGAATTCGGCGTTCCATCACCTGAAAAATATCAGGCTATTCGATCGAATAGCTGCCGAATCAAACACTGAGCTATTCAATCAACACTACCCAAGACACCTCCTGTTTAGACAGCTTAAGTAAATCTTCTTTCAATTCGGAAATTGCTAAATAATTATGTTGGAAAACCAAATTAGTGGGATATGTTAACGTTAACCCCTAATAAGGTATCTTGTTGGATTCCCATTGACAATTAAATTAAGTTCAGAAAACATTTATTTGCAATTGCAAGAATTCCATAGACAGAACTTGTGTCTTCAGGTCATTAGGTTTATAATATGAGATCTTCCCGAATAAACCTATTTTATGTTGTATCCGTATGGCACCTGATGATCTCTGCCAAGGGTTCCATCGCCAAAACAAAAATAATAGGAGACAAGGTGCATCCCTAACTAATACCATTTGTCACTTTAAAGGGTTGCGACAGCATACCTTAAGTCATTACCTGGGCAGTTGGGTTCGAATATAGGGCTGCAATAACTTGAAAAATCGGGCCTCTAAATTTAAATTTGAATAACACTTTAAACAAATAGCCCCAATGTATCCTGTAAAACGCTTTTTCTGCATCCAGCGCAAGGACTACAGAAGATATCTTATGCAATTCGACAATCTCATGATATTCATCATGCGACAAGTACCATACAGTGCTTGTTGCCCCCGTACAAAGCCCACTTGTTCAGGTTTAACTAAAGAAGGTAAAAGAGCATAAAACCAGTTAGCAAGTAGTTTTGCATAAATCGTAATGTCTGTATTCAAAAGGGAGATTGGGCAGAAATTCGGAGGTGAAATGGTTTCTCTCCCTGGTTTGTGAATAGTGACGATAGTAGCCTGCAACATTTCTGAAGGTGCTTCATAAAAAATAGCTGCTTCATAAAAAATAGTCAACAAATAAGGAGCTAATATATCTTGAAATGCCTTATAATATTCGCCAGGTAGACCATCTGCTCCGGATGTTTTATTAGTTGGAAGTAACCTAAATACCTTTGAATCTCTTCTACTGAAAAAGGTGAATTGAGTAATGTTAAAGCCGACTTAGATAAAATAGGTAAATCCACTTCTTCCAAAAAATGTTTAATCTCTTCAACTTTAGGTTGTTACACGAGACAATCCTCTTTCAGGTTATATAATGTCATATAATACTCACAAAATTCTGCTGCACTCTACTCCTAAACTTAGCAGCCATAAGTTTGGAGGCTCTGTTACCTCATATAATGATTTAGCTGCAAGTTTTGAATAAATT
>NC_092860.1:114885490-114888248 GCF_032062135.1 Pyxicephalus adspersus | reverse complement strand
AAAGTTTGAACTTTTTTCATTATCCAAAAAATCAATGTTGACCCACATTAGGAGAGTAAATATTTACAATTGTAAAGGATACAATATTAATGGCACATGTTAGAATATTATATCTGGCCACTAGATCAATAATACTGTCAAGTTGAAACGCCACTGAATTTTAATTTTAATTTAACCCTTTAATATTGGTTAATATTTTGACCATCAATCAATATTAGGGAAACAAGCTTAGTAGTAGTCAGAGAAAAAACTATCATATCCTGAGAACTATCCAACTGCCATTGAACATCAGAGAGGTCAACTTGCAACAATACAACAATGGCACTGAGAAAAAAACAAACATGAAAAAACAATACAAGAAAATAAAGAAAAAATAAAATAATTCCCCAATATGGGGATAGCATTACATGACCTGAAGCCATGAGTACTCACATGGGGGAAAACAATTGTGTAACCATTAGCAGTTCTACACATAAAGGATATGCACGTAAACATTATCACACAACATCACAGAAAAATAAAATAAGTAAATTAATATTCAAAATTGACCCAGCAAATTATAACCAATGGGAGAGAGAACAAGTCCTCGCTTTACACCTGTAAACAAACAAATAGCATGGATACATCTCTTTGGTGATCTTTAAGATTTATGATGGACTTCCTGTCAGTCTTGTTGGAACGTTATGCAAGAGGTGGTGAATCTGCTATCTTAAAGTCGCACTTACGGAGGAAGGTGAAACCATCTTTCAATGTAGTAATCACATGTCGGGAAGCAGATTTAGATGTTAAAATCTTCACCAGGAATGCCCATCGATATAGAATGCCATGTAGGTGAAGCATCCTTGTCACGGGCAAAAACTTACACCTGGCTAAAATCGTTGCTTGAGATAAGTCTGCATGACCTGTAACATAAGAATATGGTTCTTAGGGCTTTCATATTTCTAACAGCTTGTAGTAATTTCTCTTTAACATGAAAAAGTGGATTCTGGCAATCACATCTCTGGGGTTGTAACTGGCAAATGAGCAGGTTTCGGAATTCTATGAGCTCTGTCAATCACCAGTTTTCCCTGAGGAACACCCCACAATACAGTAGATATCAATTGTTGTAGTGAATAGAGAGGAAGCTCTCTATAGACCGATTCCAATAGCCCGCAAAATTTTAAATTATTCTGTCTAGCCCTGACCTCCATATCAGTAAGTTTATCTTTCAATTTGGCCACTTCTTCTTCAAGACAAGTATGAGAGCCGTTGTAATTTTGCCCATTTTCCTTTCAATGTGATCCACTCTACCCTCCAAAGCCTGCACATCTCTACCAAGTGTAGAAATTATAGAGGAAAAGTTAGTTCGCAACGACTTCCTAAGAGACAGTAACATATCTTTAAGCACTGTGTCTACAACGGGCATCAGTGGTCGGAAAATAATCAATGAGGTGATCCATCTCACATAGGGGACATAGCGCTGCCGCCATCTTGGTTTTCCTCCCCCACCAATTTAGTAAAGAATTCAGTTAATCTCCATGGTCCAGTCCTCTCTTATCTCCCCCTAGTCATCCTCCCTAGAGGTGTGTTGGTAAGTAATGCTGGGTCAGGTAGCTGTGCGATCGTGTGATGAGTTGCTATATGCAATCAGAGCCGCACCACGGAGAGAGCTCTTTCACAAAGCAGGCATCTGTCCCAGCAGCCAGCCACGCCCCTAAAGATCTACTGTTTTTTTCTGTCACTCACGGAGAGACAGGACCACTAGGGGGTGCTATGGATTGCACGGAGGTGGTGTGAGCCCTGAGAAGGGCCAAGGCGCAGAGTCCAAGCAGTAACCAGGTTTTCTCCAGAGCCTCTGATGGTGAGGATGTTGCGCCGCTGGTCACGGCCAAGTTGCGGTCTTTGGCCACACCAAGGTGGGCAAAACACGGTACCAAATCACAATGCAGAAGGATAGTCAAGGAAAGCTGGGGTCGAGGCAGGCAGCAAGCAAGAGAGATCAGGTCACATGCCAGGGGTCAACAGCCAGGAATCCAGGTGACAGACTGCAGTGACACAGAGGCCACTGTGGGCACAGGGAAGACAGGAGACACTGGAAGCAACAGGAGGAACAGGGGATGCAGGGATATCCACAGACAGACAGGAACACTGGAACAGCACAGGGAAGTTGGCTAGGAACCAACAGACTGGACAACAAGGGGTTAACACAGGTGCTGGACACAGGAAAATCCGTATTAAGCAACAGGTGAACAGAAACTAGATCACAGAACTGGGCAGCCACTTTGTGAAGACTTGTTGCACGACACAAAATGCAGTCTGTGAGCTGGCTAAATTGCCAGAGGCTATTTTCTGATTGGCTAGCAGATCGGACGGAAATGATAAAGCTTGGAAACAGAGGCACACCCAGCATCACAACTGCCCGCATGCGCAAGAGAGTGATGCCTGTGCTTTAGTGAGGAACAGGTAAGTGTGACATTTGTCTTCTTGTGTAAAAGTTTCCAGTGTTGGATATGCATTTTATTTTAAATTATGAAGAATACATCAGGCGGAATGGCAACAGCAACATGTATCTATATTGTACCAAAAGTTATGAGACTCCAAGGAAAGAGAGAACAAACTGTGAAAGGAAAACGTTGCCACCAGGATCTACTTGTAACTAAAGTACATATAAGAATAAATCTTCAAAGAACTAAACTTAACAGAAACTAACTTAACTAGAAACTAGATTACCTAGAAACTGGTGTTAGGTAAGAATCCATCTGTAAAGCACAGAAAAATA
>NC_092860.1:114874969-114885135 GCF_032062135.1 Pyxicephalus adspersus | reverse complement strand
AATGTACATAGAAATTTAAATATCAGCCGGAAGAAAGGGGAACGTTTTTTTTTCAATTATGGGCAGATTAAAAATTGCCTATAATTCCGTTACTTGCATTAACACAGCAGAGTTACCTCTTTGTTGTATTACCTGCCAATAGATCCTATATTCTTTTTACTTCCTTTAACAGGGCGACAATTTTATACATTCTTCGGAGAACAATTGTGCAGCAGCACTTTCAACCTGAGGTCTTAGATCGACATGCAGTCTAAAATAAATTTTAAAGCAAGCAATGAATCAGAATTTACCTCCAGTTAACACTTTTAGAGCAGCCATAGCAACATTAAAAAAATCTGTCTTTTCCACATATTGGGCTGTATATAAATGTGTAGAGCAATGTCAAATATAGCATGTTGGAAACTATTCATATATGGAAAACAATCAGTACCCTCCATAGGTTTAAATTTCCCATAACTAACCCCCCCCCCCTACCACCACCACCACACACACTCACTTCTCATAAGAAAAACATTTTGCATGGTTTTGAAGTGCCAGTTATTTAACTTTGAGTGAACCTCTACCCACACTAAGCAAGGTAAAGTACTCAAATACTCTGAACAAGCGGCAAAAGAACTTTGAAACAAATCTTAATAAACCTCTGTAACTTTAGCTATTGATAAATTCCACTTTATAGTTCTCAGCAGTGGTACTGAAACATTAGTTCTTCTTTTTCCTTTTTCTAGTATTTGGTGGCCAGCCAGCCAGTTATTGGCATCTTTGTTGTGTCTATTAAGGATGAATGACTTCACAGTACAAGCAGCTAGTCAAGAATGACCAAAAGTTCTTTTATTGCTTAATAATAAAAATATTGTCCATAGTCCAGGTACAGGTGCACTTTAAAAGTAAAAGTATAAAGAGTGTACGTGACCCAAATAAACTTCTTTGAGTAAAGACATCCCAACTTATTTCAGCCACAAAAGATCCTAATATAAGATAAAAGTTCACTCAAAAACTACTAGTGTTACTTCTGTTGTGTCAGGTGAATAATTTTCCATTAATAATACATGTATTGTAATAAAAGAAATGTTATATTAATCATCACATTGTAAAATTGCTATAATGAAGACATAGTGTCCTTTCTTTTCTTGGCTTTCAAACCACAGAAAAGATTGGTTTTATAGACCAGGGTTCCTCCCAGTTTATATTTCAGAGGGGATATTATCTTCCTGTGATAATATTAGATATGATGGAAGCGATTTCAGCAGATGTTTTTTAGTTATTTTGTTACATGTTATGACCTATATTTACTTTGTCATGAATATGATTTACGTATCTAAGGCTACAGCTTTAACTAAGCATTGTATAATTATTTTTATTATTTACTTTTAGAATTATTGTCAGTTTTTTTTTTCTGGGACCCTATAATGCTGATCATCATACCATCATTCAAAGTTTATTGGCGGTTCTAGTGTGCCATATTTATTTATCATCCAAATAACTTTTATTTCAATAGGATATGCAATACAGAATGTATAGGTCAAAGTGTTTAAAATATCCTAATATAACCCTAAATTTAAAATAAAATGACTGTCTTAGCAATATGAATATGTTTGTGCATCAGCCAAGATAGAAAGTGAATCGTGCCATATGAAATAGTCAGCAGGTATAAATGTGTATTTATGATTGAGATTTGTATTCCAACCACAAGCATACAGAACCCTATATATAACTAGTGTTCAAACCTCTGTGCATCCAAAACACAACACAAAGATTTGCATACACACCGTATGCATGTTGATTTTTTTTGTTTTTATTATTTTAAATAATACCTCTGCAAATTTACGTACACACCCTATGCATGTTTATTTTTTTATTATTATTATTATTATTATTTTCAATAATAGCTCTGCAAATTTAGTGCCTTTTTTTCCCATGCTTTTAATCATCTGTTATTGTGCACATTGCAGAGGAATGATATATTAGATTTTTCTGGTCATACAATATATACAATCATATGCACATAAGTAAATCTATTCCACTGTGTTAAGGGTCATGTTGCCATAGAAAGTATATAAAAGTGTTTTTTTTTGTGTTCTGTCACTGTTTTTTCTTTACTGAAGGCTAACTGCAATTCAACATAAAGAAAAAGGACAAAGAATCAAGGACATAGTTTATTATGTGTTTTTAATATATACAGTGATGTGCTACTGTGGTGTCTAAGGACACTGTTTTGCTGATCCTGTACTATCCATACAAGTTTTTTAAAATGATTTATAATTTTGGCATGATACTTTATGGCCCATCACCCAATATAACATCTGAATAAGTAAACATTTCCTACATCTGTCTTTGCTTTGCCTTTTTTTTTGCCCCTTAGGTGCCTACCCTACCATAAGCATGAGAGCTGTACTGTATATCTTGCACTTGATCTGATTTATCTCATTGATCTGATTTATATAATATTGAACTCTTTAACTTCTCAGGGTTATTATATAATCCACAACCAAGATACTTGTTGATGTTAAGTTGTACCGTGTGAACTGTCCATAGACTTTTGCAGGAGAAGGGACATAAAATTACTTTAGGAAAGCTACATCCTAAACAAAAAAAGTATGGATCTTACAAAGAACGTTAAGAGGGTAAATATGAATGGAGACTGTTGGGGCTTATCTCCACTACATAGCGAAAACAAATTATTATGATAAGCCCATCATAGTGAAAAATTGCACTATATATGAAAGAAACAAGAAAATGTATTTAGAAAATGTATTGTTTATTGTACTTTATAAGTTTGTAAGGGTTATTCACGATCTGGCAGTGTAGGGGCTCTTGGCAAGTGTTTCTGCACCTGCTCAGTACTTGCAATCAATGGCTTTAAAACGGTGTACTATGCTGAATAATAAAGGGGAAGGAGTAATTCTGTGGGGTATTAGAACGAATGAAGGAATTTTTTAGGGTAGGTACATCAATATCATACAACATATTGAAAATGATGATAAAGCGCTCCAAGACTAAAGAAAATAGAACTTTTTAACATAGGGGAATCCTAAAGTAACCTACAGGCTTTGGGGAACCACTGCTATATTTATTATTTCCATAACTCATGGTGCATTAGTATGGTGGTCAGTGGGAACAATTCCTCTTGTATTGCAAATGCATTGCCATTGGAAATTACTACTTTTACAGATATCCTACTTTTACAGATATCCAGAAATGTCATTGCTAACATTTAAATTGACCTGTGGTTGCTCACAAATTGCCTATTGCTCAAGAAATCCCTTGTAACCTTCAAGGAACCTAAGGGTTCCACAGAACCCTGGTTTAGCAACACTGGCAATAAACTATCAGGGGGAAATTTGAGTGATCCAGCAAACATAGACATTTGGTCCAGGACTAAAAACATTTGCCGGCAAATAGCAGGTAAAGTTTTTAGGAAAACTATTCCAGTTTTGCTGGATCAACCATGTTCCCTCATGATAGTCTATCATCTCAAGTCTCATAGATCATTATTAAAGTAGGCCCATTGTGTTAGATTCTCTTCTAGATTCATTGCCGTGTGAACCTTGGCAGATCTTTTTAAGTTACACATTTAGTTAAAAATCTAAGTACTAATATCAAAATCAAATCTGTCATTATCTGTCTTTTGGCTTCAGATGTTTCTTATAGTGTACCTATTTTCCTTTCAATTATAAAGGAAGGCCCTGAACTAAATCTCTGATTCTTGCAACCTTTGTCAAAATGTGACTAGTTTTGAATAAAATAAAAAATAATTTGTTTCACAATTCTCTTTAATTTTGGGACCTGTTAATCAGAAGAACCAGATATTTTTCCATAAAACATCAATCAGTGTGTTATTATAGAACAAACTAGCATTTCTAACTACCCATTGTAGACCTCCCCCTCTGGATGTTTCTGCTCCAAAGACTTCAAGCTGACAGCCACTTCCTGGGAATCATTTGCTAGAAGAGAAACAGCATTCAACTCCATTGCTAGTCGCTGCAGTGCTGGAAGGCTGGGCTCATCTGTATGAGTTCTTTTCCTAGACAAGACAGACTTTCACATAAGGCTTTTGTTATCTGGAAGAAAATACAGGTATAGAATATTCCGACAGAAGGAAAAAGTGACAAAGGAAGACATTTGAAGAGAACAAAAACCAAATGACATTGCGGCTGCACTGAATGAAACAAGAACTGGCTGTGAGAAAGTGATAATGGGTGAGTAACACAGTTCTGAGCCTGACATAATAACTATATTATTCTGCACATTCCTTTTAGGAGTTTCCTGAAAATGTATACAGGCATGATGAGATCCTGCACACAACCCCACATTGTTTCCTTTATTATACCTAGTGATGTTTGAAAACTTTATGCTGAGTGTCAAATTAAAACAATGTATCCCAGCCACAATTCTAAAAGTCAGTGGAGTGGCAACTTTTAATAGCATACCTGAAGCTTAGTTTCTGCTTAGAATTGTTTTATTTATTTGTATGGAACCATCATGTTTCACAGTGTTTACAGAGTGTATATAACTATTGGTTACTTATGTTTAAGGACGTTTACTAAGTGAATGACCCTCCAACAGTTATAGTTTACGGACATCCTCTTGGATACAACTGGAGCACCAAGACACTTGGGGAAAACTTCATGAAAAGTTGCTGATGGGAATTGGTCAAAGGATCCCAGGGCTGTAAAACAAGATGGTTAAAGTTGAACTCCAGTCTTGCACAGTCGTACGGGCCCCATCCTTGTATTTAAATTGCTGTCTCTTATTTTACTACACACTGCAAGCTTTTTTCATTGTGCTGTAGAAGCTGCAGAAAGTCAGATACAGCCTGCTTCATTTGGAGGAAATCCACCATTATCTAGCTATTTCCTCTTTAGCTTGACTCTTCCTGCCCTGCCTATTTCATTTGCTGGCCTTCAGTTCTTCCTATCATAGAGATTTAGCACTTGTGGTCATTACCTATGGTAAATTGCACCCTGCATAGAAATGCCCGTTCCGCCAGAGTGGCATCCGCAAATGAAGGTATTTGAATATTTGCATACCTTCCCCTAAGAAGTAAATTATGTAAAGAATTTTGCGTATTATCGTATTGCTGGGTTGGATATTCCCAAACACAATCACTCTAGACTCCTTACTGTGCCACTACTCATTTCACTACTGCATTTAAATTTACATTGGAAGCTTGAAACTTACTGGTGAAATGCCAAAGGGAAAGAAAGAGCGAAAGTGAGAAAATTATAGAGAACAGATTTCACGTGCAGATATATCCATCTTGCATGTGAGCAGCACTAAAAAAGTCTTTCTGCAGTGATTAATACAGAACACAGATACATATACAGGAATTTTAGTTGACATTCTACATTTGTAGCATTTACTGTATAGCATTAGCCATACACTTACGGTTTGACTAGCAATTCAGAGAGAATAGCACATTTTAAAAGTACTTAAAATGACCCATCACTCACTCTAAAAATGCCCATTGTAGCCTATGCAAATGTTTGTACAAGCATACTTTGTCAGAATGAAATTGCCAAGAACAAATGCCAAGAAGTTAGGAAGGGGGATGCAGGGAAACAACTGCCTGCCATCACTCTAATAAAATCAAGTTGCATGTACCAATTCACATAAAGCAGTGAGATCCTACACATATCCAGACATATACACCATGGCACATGGAGATGACATCACACATAAAAAGAAATATAGGACTTTACTGTGCCTAGGCTTGACAATGCTGCAACAGTGGCACATTAAATAAACTCTTGACTGGTAAACACAAAAGTCATACTAAGTAAGGTGGTGTCATTTATGGATGGAACTTACATGTATTAAGTAAAGAACGTTCTTCTTTAGGTGTCCTCATCACCTGCTCGTATCAAACCCATTAGACCTAGTAATCTGTCACTACTAGCACATAGGGTTTTTTTCAGAGTATCCCCTGTAACAAAGTTTTAGTTCTGTAGATCCTGGCAGTAAGCATTTTAGTAGTTAGTTAATATTTAGGTTGAGACAAATCATTCAGAACTGAGATACAATGAGGTGCATACATTGGTGAACTTTTTATATATTGGTAAAAACTGTGCACATATAATGCTTCTCCATAGTACACTGGAAGAGTTAAGGAGAACTCTCTAAGACAGGATGTTTATATTGATCAGAATACAGGTGAAAAAGAAGAAACAAAAAAAAGTAAAACAGCAACCACATACAAAGGCTGGTAAGCTAAAACATGTACATTTTTTAAACTATCCAGTAACCTCTATTTGGTTGGTACTAAATCTCTTTATATATTAGGAACAAAAGGAGACCAAGAAGTTGCTTTTTACATACTCATTATTCAATAAAAAAGTATAATGGATAGATTTGTTTATTATTATTAAAAACTGGTTAAAGATGCATAACAATATTCTACTTAGGCTACATTATGGCCCCTTTTCCAATGAATGTATGTAATGTCATGTATGAGATTCCCCACCATAGACCTTTATATGGTAATTGAAAGCATTGGGATAGTAGAACCCACAATTTCATAAGGAAATTACATTATGGCACTTCTAGAATAATGGGGCCTTTTTGCCCTTTGGGCTCATGCACATGTGTAACCCTGCCAATGACTCCCTTGTTTGGTGTCGGCTGTGTGTCCTAGGCACTACAGCAACCCCTACATAATACTTTAAATTGTCCCTCTTTTACCTGATGAAACGTGCCAGATATGATATATATTGGGAAGCCAGTATAACTAACTGAAACTTCTTCTTTTACGTCAAAATTCCACTCGATCTTACCTTAAATTTACATTCTTGTTTTAAACACATTGATGATATTTCCTAGGTGCATTCATTCCAAAAAATGTACTAGTAATAGTAAACACACTTTTTACCTCCCATTACATTACTGATGCAATGCATCAGTATAAATGGGCACTACGCATTTGTGCAGCCTTATAGACATGGTATATTTGCTCAGTTGACCATCAGAGCTTTAATATAAATGTTTTGTTATGTAATTATCTGCACTTTTCTGGCAGTGAAGTGTGTCCATATCTTTAAATCTAGTAAATCTCTATAAAGATTTGACTGCTACTAATTTTTGGCAAGGACAGCATGAATTACAAATTATAAGGGATTTCTGCAATGTCTCAGCCTGCTCTACAACACTTTGATCTGACTTCACTGTGACAGATTCACTTTAATCTGATTGGATGTTTGAACTGAACACAGGTTTCTCTAGGTCAGCATAAAAGTTATTTTTTCAGTAAATGAGTTCCCCTAGTGATTTCTTTTTAAGTATTGCATAGTCTCTTTGGTAAAGATGTGCCACATTTAACTTTGGTTTGTAAAGACCTGTTCTAAGAATACATTAACGTTTTAAAATAAGACTTCTGACCTTGTAAACTCCTTTAAGAAATGATTTGATACTGTTATTTTCTCTGTAAAGCTCCTCAACAACTTTAGTGCTACATTTCTCTTCACAAAAAAATGCAAAAAATCTTTTTCTTCAAAATGGGCATGTTAGGGCAAAAGCTTATTAAAACCTCAAAAGATGACACATTTTCTGAAAGCAGGAAGCCTGTAGATTGAAAAAGTGGTAATTGCAAATGTTTTATTACAATATTTAAACAACTGGATTTTTACTAAAAAATGCACAAAAGTTTAGCCCACACATCACATTAAAAAATTATGAATTTAGTTGGTTAGTTTGCTAAATTCAAAAGATGAGGCTATATCAAGCCTTAAAAATGAGAAAACGCAAAAAGCATATTAGGATACTTAAAAGTGTCCGCAGGTGAAACTGTCCAAAGGTTACATGTAACAAACTTTACATTTTCAAACCTTTACATCTCATTATTTAAATAGGTAAATCGAAACTAAAGTTCCAACTAGGCAGGGCTTTATTGCAGAAAGGGACAGGCAAAGTCCCTTCTGAAGGAAAACATATTTATCTGCATGATCGCTCTCTTTTTTTGTCAAAATCCCATCTTCCCCCGTAACTGTGAGCCACATAATTGGCCAAACAAGATGGCCAAAGACGGAAACAAGAAAAGAAGAAAAAAGATGGTGGCACCCACAACGAAACGGGGACAGGTAAATGTAAAAAAGATTTAGTTCCATTTTAACTGTAAATAATTTGCCTAGAATTAGTGAGGCAGGGATGTGGGTCTCATAACTTTTTACTTTTATTCAGCTTTATGTATTATTAATTTTATTTGTTTTTTTTTTTTTACTTTCACAAGGTATAAGTATAGTGTAAGTGAGAGGTCCTTAATTTTTATTGTTTTTTATTTATTGTAATTTTTTTATTATTATGCCCTCAGGGGCCTAGAAGACCTCCAGTTTCTTCCCTGCACAGTTTACATACAAATGGAGTACAGGATTCAATTTGATTTGTCCACATTCTGGTCCCTGGCTGTTATTTCAAGCACTTCTCAGGAATAACCATTTTTGCAATACATTCTTGACCCCATTACTGCTTGGAGTTAGTAGCAAGGTGATTAAAATAAGCAATCATTTTACTTTAACCATAATATTGAATATGTTGGAATATTTAAGTAAACAAAGTGGTAGTAATATTTGTATAATCTAGATTGCATGTGCAATCAACAAATTGAGCCATTGGCACCAAACATAAATTGTTCAGGCAAATATTCAGCACTAGCAGAGTAGCAGTGAACCGTGATTCCCAATGGGCTCAGCAGTGGACCCCACTCGAAAAGACCAACAGACCAGACAAACCATTCATATGTAGTGATAAGATAGTTATAGGAGGTCACAAACAAAAGAGTAAGGAACATGAAACACAGGGCCAGCCTGCAAAGAAAAGCATGAATACTCACCTGTCCCTCTGACTTTTCATCCAAACTCCAACAACTTACTGAACTATACAGTATCCAGCATGCCGATTATTTTTTTATATATATTTATAATTTTTTAAAGAAAAATAGGAAAAAAAAAATTAACCCCTCTAGTATTTAAATAAAAACACATTTTCAGCACTATGGAGAGCTCCTGCCGTAAATTTGTAATCTACGTAAAAGGCCTTTTTGCGGCCTGTTTATCTTATATTTGCAAGTGGCTGTCAGATTTACCAAGTACATATTCATTCTTTTATAAATAGAGCAAATGTGGGGATGTTTAACTAACAAATATACTAAAAAACACCAGCTAATGGGTGTATAAATGTTTTACCAATATCCTAAAATTTAAAATAGCCAGTCATGAATAGGCATTTGTAGGAATATTTGTATGTGCTGTTATTTATCGTATTCTTTCCCTGTCACGGTATTATTGTTGGCTCCTTGTCAGGCTGTAAGGCCTATACTGAGACTTACCTGTGACTTTCTAATGGGTAGAAGTAGTCAGGAACTTGTGGTAGCAGCCCTACCCTACACCTAAAAATAAAACACATACAGCATATTTCAGAATGCTAACATATAAGGATAGTTATACTTATTTTCAGAAAAGTGACAGTACTTTTCAGCTAAATCCATTTATTCACATGGTTAGATTACCACAATTCTTTTGTTAAAGCTTTGTGAATTGTGCCTTTGTTCTAGTACAGTGGTGTCTAAAGTGGCTTAAGAATGCACTGTAGCAAATAGTGCATGGTTTTAAATGTAGGTATGGTCACAGGTAGTAATCACGATAAACTCTAACAATAATCCCCATCACAGAATCCCCCTCTACACCGTAATCCTTTGCCAGTACAGTATGATCCAGCTACCACAGTAAATGCAGGCTACCTCAGTATTCCCTAACACCGTAACCCAGGACAAACACCACAAGCCATTTTGCTAAACCCCAACACAGATACCCCACAGTATCTTCAATAATGTAACCCCCAACACAATAATACCCAAAAACCCCCAACAGAGTAACCATCAACACAGTAATTTCCAGGGTCTAGTACAGTAACCACGACCTCCCACTCTAGAACTGCTATCAGAGATTTCTGGGCCCTATACTAGATAAACTTCCTGGGCCACCATCGTCCATATTTAAAAGTTCCAGCATTGCAAAATTCAAGTTATTTTGACCAGGGCCCAGTACAGAAGTACCCCTTGATGCCCCCCATCCCCCATTGTAGCCGTAAAACCCCCCTTTCTCCCACCCTCATCCCCGATTGTAGCTGTAAACCCCCCAATATTGGTGTTTAGCAGCTTTTCTTACCTGAGCAGTCCTGGT